>NW_025963903.1:0-75860 GCF_023055435.1 Haliotis rufescens
CAGCGATTTGAAACTTTGCATGCGGGTAGACCTTGACCTGGAGGTCACGTTTTCACCGTCCTTGACCCCCGCTCACCCCTGTGAGTGGAGCTATGGGCGATCAAAGACGATCTCAACATTGGCTCCAAAGTGAAAAATGTTCAGTTCAGTATGTCCCAAATGACCTGAGGAGTCGACCAGCCAAGTCTGAGACTCCTACCATGATATGACCTTTTTGGTCAAAAATGCTGTAAAAAGACTATAAGTCTAACACCTAGTACTCCAATGACACCAAAAATTAAAAATTCTCGCAGCGATTTGAAACTTTGCATGCGGGTAGACCTTGACCTGGAGGTCACGTTTTCACCGTCCTTGACCCCCGCTCACCCCTGTGAGTGGAGCTATGGGCGATCAAAGACGATCTCAACATTGGCTCCAAAGTGAAAAATGTTCAGTTCAGTATGTCCCAAATGACCTGAGGAGTCGACCAGCCAAGTCTGAGACTCCTACCATGATATGACCTTTTTGGTCAAAAATGCTGTAAAAAGACTATAAGTCTAACACCTAGTACTCCAATGACACCAAAAATTAAAAATTCTCGCAGCGATTTGAAACTTTGCATGCGGGTAGACCTTGACCTGGAGGTCACGTTTTCACCGTCCTTGACCCCCCGCTCACCCCTGTGAGTGGAGCTATGGGCGATCAAAGACGATCTCAACATTGGCTCCAAAGTGAAAAATGTTCAGTTCAGTATGTCCCAAATGACCTGAGGAGTCGACCAGCCAAGTCTGAGACTCCTACCATGATATGACCTTTTTGGTCAAAAATGCTGTAAAAAGACTATAAGTCTAACACCTAGTACTCCAATGACACCAAAAATTAAAAATTCTCGCAGCGATTTGAAACTTTGCATGCGGGTAGACCTTGACCTGGAGGTCACGTTTTCACCGTCCTTGACCCCCGCTCACCCCTGTGAGTGGAGCTATGGGCGATCAAAGACGATCTCAACATTGGCTCCAAAGTGAAAAATGTTCAGTTCAGTATGTCCCAAATGACCTGAGGAGTCGACCAGCCAAGTCTGAGACTCCTACCATGATATGACCTTTTTGGTCAAAAATGCTGTAAAAAGACTATAAGTCTAACACCTAGTACTCCAATGACACCAAAAATTAAAAATTCTCGCAGCGATTTGAAACTTTGCATGCGGGTAGACCTTGACCTGGAGGTCACGTTTTCACCGTCCTTGACCCCCGCTCACCCCTGTGAGTGGAGCTATGGGCGATCAAAGACGATCTCAACATTGGCTCCAAAGTGAAAAATGTTCAGTTCAGTATGTCCCAAATGACCTGAGGAGTCGACCAGCCAAGTCTGAGACTCCTACCATGATATGACCTTTTTGGTCAAAAATGCTGTAAAAAGACTATAAGTCTAACACCTAGTACTCCAATGACACCAAAAATTAAAAATTCTCGCAGCGATTTGAAACTTTGCATGCGGGTAGACCTTGACCTGGAGGTCACGTTTTCACCGTCCTTGACCCCCGCTCACCCCTGTGAGTGGAGCTATGGGCGATCAAAGACGATCTCAACATTGGCTCCAAAGTGAAAAATGTTCAGTTCAGTATGTCCCAAATGACCTGAGGAGTCGACCAGCCAAGTCTGAGACTCCTACCATGATATGACCTTTTTGGTCAAAAATGCTGTAAAAAGACTATAAGTCTAACACCTAGTACTCCAATGACACCAAAAATTAAAAATTCTCGCAGCGATTTGAAACTTTGCATGCGGGTAGACCTTGACCTGGAGGTCACGTTTTCACCGTCCTTGACCCCCGCTCACCCCTGTGAGTGGAGCTATGGGCGATCAAAGACGATCTCAACATTGGCTCCAAAGTGAAAAATGTTCAGTTCAGTATGTCCCAAATGACCTGAGGAGTCGACCAGCCAAGTCTGAGACTCCTACCATGATATGACCTTTTTGGTCAAAAATGCTGTAAAAAGACTATAAGTCTAACACCTAGTACTCCAATGACACCAAAAATTAAAAATTCTCGCAGCGATTTGAAACTTTGCATGCGGGTAGACCTTGACCTGGAGGTCACGTTTTCACCGTCCTTGACCCCCGCTCACCCCTGTGAGTGGAGCTATGGGCGATCAAAGACGATCTCAACATTGGCTCCAAAGTGAAAAATGTTCAGTTCAGTATGTCCCAAATGACCTGAGGAGTCGACCAGCCAAGTCTGAGACTCCTACCATGATATGACCTTTTTGGTCAAAAATGCTGTAAAAAGACTATAAGTCTAACACCTAGTACTCCAATGACACCAAAAATTAAAAATTCTCGCAGCGATTTGAAACTTTGCATGCGGGTAGACCTTGACCTGGAGGTCACGTTTTCACCGTCCTTGACCCCCGCTCACCCCTGTGAGTGGAGCTATGGGCGATCAAAGACGATCTCAACATTGGCTCCAAAGTGAAAAATGTTCAGTTCAGTATGTCCCAAATGACCTGAGGAGTCGACCAGCCAAGTCTGAGACTCCTACCATGATATGACCTTTTTGGTCAAAAATGCTGTAAAAAGACTATAAGTCTAACACCTAGTACTCCAATGACACCAAAAATTAAAAATTCTCGCAGCGATTTGAAACTTTGCATGCGGGTAGACCTTGACCTGGAGGTCACGTTTTCACCGTCCTTGACCCCCGCTCACCCCTGTGAGTGGAGCTATGGGCGATCAAAGACGATCTCAACATTGGCTCCAAAGTGAAAAATGTTCAGTTCAGTATGTCCCAAATGACCTGAGGAGTCGACCAGCCAAGTCTGAGACTCCTACCATGATATGACCTTTTTGGTCAAAAATGCTGTAAAAAGACTATAAGTCTAACACCTAGTACTCCAATGACACCAAAAATTAAAAATTCTCGCAGCGATTTGAAACTTTGCATGCGGGTAGACCTTGACCTGGAGGTCACGTTTTCACCGTCCTTGACCCCCGCTCACCCCTGTGAGTGGAGCTATGGGCGATCAAAGACGATCTCAACATTGGCTCCAAAGTGAAAAATGTTCAGTTCAGTATGTCCCAAATGACCTGAGGAGTCGACCAGCCAAGTCTGAGACTCCTACCATGATATGACCTTTTTGGTCAAAAATGCTGTAAAAAGACTATAAGTCTAACACCTAGTACTCCAATGACACCAAAAATTAAAAATTCTCGCAGCGATTTGAAACTTTGCATGCGGGTAGACCTTGACCTGGAGGTCACGTTTTCACCGTCCTTGACCCCCGCTCACCCCTGTGAGTGGAGCTATGGGCGATCAAAGACGATCTCAACATTGGCTCCAAAGTGAAAAATGTTCAGTTCAGTATGTCCCAAATGACCTGAGGAGTCGACCAGCCAAGTCTGAGACTCCTACCATGATATGACCTTTTTGGTCAAAAATGCTGTAAAAAGACTATAAGTCTAACACCTAGTACTCCAATGACACCAAAAATTAAAAATTCTCGCAGCGATTTGAAACTTTGCATGCGGGTAGACCTTGACCTGGAGGTCACGTTTTCACCGTCCTTGACCCCCGCTCACCCCTGTGAGTGGAGCTATGGGCGATCAAAGACGATCTCAACATTGGCTCCAAAGTGAAAAATGTTCAGTTCAGTATGTCCCAAATGACCTGAGGAGTCGACCAGCCAAGTCTGAGACTCCTACCATGATATGACCTTTTTGGTCAAAAATGCTGTAAAAAGACTATAAGTCTAACACCTAGTACTCCAATGACACCAAAAATTAAAAATTCTCGCAGCGATTTGAAACTTTGCATGCGGGTAGACCTTGACCTGGAGGTCACGTTTTCACCGTCCTTGACCCCCGCTCACCCCTGTGAGTGGAGCTATGGGCGATCAAAGACGATCTCAACATTGGCTCCAAAGTGAAAAATGTTCAGTTCAGTATGTCCCAAATGACCTGAGGAGTCGACCAGCCAAGTCTGAGACTCCTACCATGATATGACCTTTTTGGTCAAAAATGCTGTAAAAAGACTATAAGTCTAACACCTAGTACTCCAATGACACCAAAAATTAAAAATTCTCGCAGCGATTTGAAACTTTGCATGCGGGTAGACCTTGACCTGGAGGTCACGTTTTCACCGTCCTTGACCCCCGCTCACCCCTGTGAGTGGAGCTATGGGCGATCAAAGACGATCTCAACATTGGCTCCAAAGTGAAAAATGTTCAGTTCAGTATGTCCCAAATGACCTGAGGAGTCGACCAGCCAAGTCTGAGACTCCTACCATGATATGACCTTTTTGGTCAAAAATGCTGTAAAAAGACTATAAGTCTAACACCTAGTACTCCAATGACACCAAAAATTAAAAATTCTCGCAGCGATTTGAAACTTTGCATGCGGGTAGACCTTGACCTGGAGGTCACGTTTTCACCGTCCTTGACCCCCGCTCACCCCTGTGAGTGGAGCTATGGGCGATCAAAGACGATCTCAACATTGGCTCCAAAGTGAAAAATGTTCAGTTCAGTATGTCCCAAATGACCTGAGGAGTCGACCAGCCAAGTCTGAGACTCCTACCATGATATGACCTTTTTGGTCAAAAATGCTGTAAAAAGACTATAAGTCTAACACCTAGTACTCCAATGACACCAAAAATTAAAAATTCTCGCAGCGATTTGAAACTTTGCATGCGGGTAGACCTTGACCTGGAGGTCACGTTTTCACCGTCCTTGACCCCCGCTCACCCCTGTGAGTGGAGCTATGGGCGATCAAAGACGATCTCAACATTGGCTCCAAAGTGAAAAATGTTCAGTTCAGTATGTCCCAAATGACCTGAGGAGTCGACCAGCCAAGTCTGAGACTCCTACCATGATATGACCTTTTTGGTCAAAAATGCTGTAAAAAGACTATAAGTCTAACACCTAGTACTCCAATGACACCAAAAATTAAAAATTCTCGCAGCGATTTGAAACTTTGCATGCGGGTAGACCTTGACCTGGAGGTCACGTTTTCACCGTCCTTGACCCCCGCTCACCCCTGTGAGTGGAGCTATGGGCGATCAAAGACGATCTCAACATTGGCTCCAAAGTGAAAAATGTTCAGTTCAGTATGTCCCAAATGACCTGAGGAGTCGACCAGCCAAGTCTGAGACTCCTACCATGATATGACCTTTTTGGTCAAAAATGCTGTAAAAAGACTATAAGTCTAACACCTAGTACTCCAATGACACCAAAAATTAAAAATTCTCGCAGCGATTTGAAACTTTGCATGCGGGTAGACCTTGACCTGGAGGTCACGTTTTCACCGTCCTTGACCCCCGCTCACCCCTGTGAGTGGAGCTATGGGCGATCAAAGACGATCTCAACATTGGCTCCAAAGTGAAAAATGTTCAGTTCAGTATGTCCCAAATGACCTGAGGAGTCGACCAGCCAAGTCTGAGACTCCTACCATGATATGACCTTTTTGGTCAAAAATGCTGTAAAAAGACTATAAGTCTAACACCTAGTACTCCAATGACACCAAAAATTAAAAATTCTCGCAGCGATTTGAAACTTTGCATGCGGGTAGACCTTGACCTGGAGGTCACGTTTTCACCGTCCTTGACCCCCGCTCACCCCTGTGAGTGGAGCTATGGGCGATCAAAGACGATCTCAACATTGGCTCCAAAGTGAAAAATGTTCAGTTCAGTATGTCCCAAATGACCTGAGGAGTCGACCAGCCAAGTCTGAGACTCCTACCATGATATGACCTTTTTGGTCAAAAATGCTGTAAAAAGACTATAAGTCTAACACCTAGTACTCCAATGACACCAAAAATTAAAAATTCTCGCAGCGATTTGAAACTTTGCATGCGGGTAGACCTTGACCTGGAGGTCACGTTTTCACCGTCCTTGACCCCCGCTCACCCCTGTGAGTGGAGCTATGGGCGATCAAAGACGATCTCAACATTGGCTCCAAAGTGAAAAATGTTCAGTTCAGTATGTCCCAAATGACCTGAGGAGTCGACCAGCCAAGTCTGAGACTCCTACCATGATATGACCTTTTTGGTCAAAAATGCTGTAAAAAGACTATAAGTCTAACACCTAGTACTCCAATGACACCAAAAATTAAAAATTCTCGCAGCGATTTGAAACTTTGCATGCGGGTAGACCTTGACCTGGAGGTCACGTTTTCACCGTCCTTGACCCCCGCTCACCCCTGTGAGTGGAGCTATGGGCGATCAAAGACGATCTCAACATTGGCTCCAAAGTGAAAAATGTTCAGTTCAGTATGTCCCAAATGACCTGAGGAGTCGACCAGCCAAGTCTGAGACTCCTACCATGATATGACCTTTTTGGTCAAAAATGCTGTAAAAAGACTATAAGTCTAACACCTAGTACTCCAATGACACCAAAAATTAAAAATTCTCGCAGCGATTTGAAACTTTGCATGCGGGTAGACCTTGACCTGGAGGTCACGTTTTCACCGTCCTTGACCCCCGCTCACCCCTGTGAGTGGAGCTATGGGCGATCAAAGACGATCTCAACATTGGCTCCAAAGTGAAAAATGTTCAGTTCAGTATGTCCCAAATGACCTGAGGAGTCGACCAGCCAAGTCTGAGACTCCTACCATGATATGACCTTTTTGGTCAAAAATGCTGTAAAAAGACTATAAGTCTAACACCTAGTACTCCAATGACACCAAAAATTAAAAATTCTCGCAGCGATTTGAAACTTTGCATGCGGGTAGACCTTGACCTGGAGGTCACGTTTTCACCGTCCTTGACCCCCGCTCACCCCTGTGAGTGGAGCTATGGGCGATCAAAGACGATCTCAACATTGGCTCCAAAGTGAAAAATGTTCAGTTCAGTATGTCCCAAATGACCTGAGGAGTCGACCAGCCAAGTCTGAGACTCCTACCATGATATGACCTTTTTGGTCAAAAATGCTGTAAAAAGACTATAAGTCTAACACCTAGTACTCCAATGACACCAAAAATTAAAAATTCTCGCAGCGATTTGAAACTTTGCATGCGGGTAGACCTTGACCTGGAGGTCACGTTTTCACCGTCCTTGACCCCCGCTCACCCCTGTGAGTGGAGCTATGGGCGATCAAAGACGATCTCAACATTGGCTCCAAAGTGAAAAATGTTCAGTTCAGTATGTCCCAAATGACCTGAGGAGTCGACCAGCCAAGTCTGAGACTCCTACCATGATATGACCTTTTTGGTCAAAAATGCTGTAAAAAGACTATAAGTCTAACACCTAGTACTCCAATGACACCAAAAATTAAAAATTCTCGCAGCGATTTGAAACTTTGCATGCGGGTAGACCTTGACCTGGAGGTCACGTTTTCACCGTCCTTGACCCCCGCTCACCCCTGTGAGTGGAGCTATGGGCGATCAAAGACGATCTCAACATTGGCTCCAAAGTGAAAAATGTTCAGTTCAGTATGTCCCAAATGACCTGAGGAGTCGACCAGCCAAGTCTGAGACTCCTACCATGATATGACCTTTTTGGTCAAAAATGCTGTAAAAAGACTATAAGTCTAACACCTAGTACTCCAATGACACCAAAAATTAAAAATTCTCGCAGCGATTTGAAACTTTGCATGCGGGTAGACCTTGACCTGGAGGTCACGTTTTCACCGTCCTTGACCCCCGCTCACCCCTGTGAGTGGAGCTATGGGCGATCAAAGACGATCTCAACATTGGCTCCAAAGTGAAAAATGTTCAGTTCAGTATGTCCCAAATGACCTGAGGAGTCGACCAGCCAAGTCTGAGACTCCTACCATGATATGACCTTTTTGGTCAAAAATGCTGTAAAAAGACTATAAGTCTAACACCTAGTACTCCAATGACACCAAAAATTAAAAATTCTCGCAGCGATTTGAAACTTTGCATGCGGGTAGACCTTGACCTGGAGGTCACGTTTTCACCGTCCTTGACCCCCGCTCACCCCTGTGAGTGGAGCTATGGGCGATCAAAGACGATCTCAACATTGGCTCCAAAGTGAAAAATGTTCAGTTCAGTATGTCCCAAATGACCTGAGGAGTCGACCAGCCAAGTCTGAGACTCCTACCATGATATGACCTTTTTGGTCAAAAATGCTGTAAAAAGACTATAAGTCTAACACCTAGTACTCCAATGACACCAAAAATTAAAAATTCTCGCAGCGATTTGAAACTTTGCATGCGGGTAGACCTTGACCTGGAGGTCACGTTTTCACCGTCCTTGACCCCCGCTCACCCCTGTGAGTGGAGCTATGGGCGATCAAAGACGATCTCAACATTGGCTCCAAAGTGAAAAATGTTCAGTTCAGTATGTCCCAAATGACCTGAGGAGTCGACCAGCCAAGTCTGAGACTCCTACCATGATATGACCTTTTTGGTCAAAAATGCTGTAAAAAGACTATAAGTCTAACACCTAGTACTCCAATGACACCAAAAATTAAAAATTCTCGCAGCGATTTGAAACTTTGCATGCGGGTAGACCTTGACCTGGAGGTCACGTTTTCACCGTCCTTGACCCCCGCTCACCCCTGTGAGTGGAGCTATGGGCGATCAAAGACGATCTCAACATTGGCTCCAAAGTGAAAAATGTTCAGTTCAGTATGTCCCAAATGACCTGAGGAGTCGACCAGCCAAGTCTGAGACTCCTACCATGATATGACCTTTTTGGTCAAAAATGCTGTAAAAAGACTATAAGTCTAACACCTAGTACTCCAATGACACCAAAAATTAAAAATTCTCGCAGCGATTTGAAACTTTGCATGCGGGTAGACCTTGACCTGGAGGTCACGTTTTCACCGTCCTTGACCCCCGCTCACCCCTGTGAGTGGAGCTATGGGCGATCAAAGACGATCTCAACATTGGCTCCAAAGTGAAAAATGTTCAGTTCAGTATGTCCCAAATGACCTGAGGAGTCGACCAGCCAAGTCTGAGACTCCTACCATGATATGACCTTTTTGGTCAAAAATGCTGTAAAAAGACTATAAGTCTAACACCTAGTACTCCAATGACACCAAAAATTAAAAATTCTCGCAGCGATTTGAAACTTTGCATGCGGGTAGACCTTGACCTGGAGGTCACGTTTTCACCGTCCTTGACCCCCGCTCACCCCTGTGAGTGGAGCTATGGGCGATCAAAGACGATCTCAACATTGGCTCCAAAGTGAAAAATGTTCAGTTCAGTATGTCCCAAATGACCTGAGGAGTCGACCAGCCAAGTCTGAGACTCCTACCATGATATGACCTTTTTGGTCAAAAATGCTGTAAAAAGACTATAAGTCTAACACCTAGTACTCCAATGACACCAAAAATTAAAAATTCTCGCAGCGATTTGAAACTTTGCATGCGGGTAGACCTTGACCTGGAGGTCACGTTTTCACCGTCCTTGACCCCCGCTCACCCCTGTGAGTGGAGCTATGGGCGATCAAAGACGATCTCAACATTGGCTCCAAAGTGAAAAATGTTCAGTTCAGTATGTCCCAAATGACCTGAGGAGTCGACCAGCCAAGTCTGAGACTCCTACCATGATATGACCTTTTTGGTCAAAAATGCTGTAAAAAGACTATAAGTCTAACACCTAGTACTCCAATGACACCAAAAATTAAAAATTCTCGCAGCGATTTGAAACTTTGCATGCGGGTAGACCTTGACCTGGAGGTCACGTTTTCACCGTCCTTGACCCCCGCTCACCCCTGTGAGTGGAGCTATGGGCGATCAAAGACGATCTCAACATTGGCTCCAAAGTGAAAAATGTTCAGTTCAGTATGTCCCAAATGACCTGAGGAGTCGACCAGCCAAGTCTGAGACTCCTACCATGATATGACCTTTTTGGTCAAAAATGCTGTAAAAAGACTATAAGTCTAACACCTAGTACTCCAATGACACCAAAAATTAAAAATTCTCGCAGCGATTTGAAACTTTGCATGCGGGTAGACCTTGACCTGGAGGTCACGTTTTCACCGTCCTTGACCCCCGCTCACCCCTGTGAGTGGAGCTATGGGCGATCAAAGACGATCTCAACATTGGCTCCAAAGTGAAAAATGTTCAGTTCAGTATGTCCCAAATGACCTGAGGAGTCGACCAGCCAAGTCTGAGACTCCTACCATGATATGACCTTTTTGGTCAAAAATGCTGTAAAAAGACTATAAGTCTAACACCTAGTACTCCAATGACACCAAAAATTAAAAATTCTCGCAGCGATTTGAAACTTTGCATGCGGGTAGACCTTGACCTGGAGGTCACGTTTTCACCGTCCTTGACCCCCGCTCACCCCTGTGAGTGGAGCTATGGGCGATCAAAGACGATCTCAACATTGGCTCCAAAGTGAAAAATGTTCAGTTCAGTATGTCCCAAATGACCTGAGGAGTCGACCAGCCAAGTCTGAGACTCCTACCATGATATGACCTTTTTGGTCAAAAATGCTGTAAAAAGACTATAAGTCTAACACCTAGTACTCCAATGACACCAAAAATTAAAAATTCTCGCAGCGATTTGAAACTTTGCATGCGGGTAGACCTTGACCTGGAGGTCACGTTTTCACCGTCCTTGACCCCCGCTCACCCCTGTGAGTGGAGCTATGGGCGATCAAAGACGATCTCAACATTGGCTCCAAAGTGAAAAATGTTCAGTTCAGTATGTCCCAAATGACCTGAGGAGTCGACCAGCCAAGTCTGAGACTCCTACCATGATATGACCTTTTTGGTCAAAAATGCTGTAAAAAGACTATAAGTCTAACACCTAGTACTCCAATGACACCAAAAATTAAAAATTCTCGCAGCGATTTGAAACTTTGCATGCGGGTAGACCTTGACCTGGAGGTCACGTTTTCACCGTCCTTGACCCCCGCTCACCCCTGTGAGTGGAGCTATGGGCGATCAAAGACGATCTCAACATTGGCTCCAAAGTGAAAAATGTTCAGTTCAGTATGTCCCAAATGACCTGAGGAGTCGACCAGCCAAGTCTGAGACTCCTACCATGATATGACCTTTTTGGTCAAAAATGCTGTAAAAAGACTATAAGTCTAACACCTAGTACTCCAATGACACCAAAAATTAAAAATTCTCGCAGCGATTTGAAACTTTGCATGCGGGTAGACCTTGACCTGGAGGTCACGTTTTCACCGTCCTTGACCCCCGCTCACCCCTGTGAGTGGAGCTATGGGCGATCAAAGACGATCTCAACATTGGCTCCAAAGTGAAAAATGTTCAGTTCAGTATGTCCCAAATGACCTGAGGAGTCGACCAGCCAAGTCTGAGACTCCTACCATGATATGACCTTTTTGGTCAAAAATGCTGTAAAAAGACTATAAGTCTAACACCTAGTACTCCAATGACACCAAAAATTAAAAATTCTCGCAGCGATTTGAAACTTTGCATGCGGGTAGACCTTGACCTGGAGGTCACGTTTTCACCGTCCTTGACCCCCGCTCACCCCTGTGAGTGGAGCTATGGGCGATCAAAGACGATCTCAACATTGGCTCCAAAGTGAAAAATGTTCAGTTCAGTATGTCCCAAATGACCTGAGGAGTCGACCAGCCAAGTCTGAGACTCCTACCATGATATGACCTTTTTGGTCAAAAATGCTGTAAAAAGACTATAAGTCTAACACCTAGTACTCCAATGACACCAAAAATTAAAAATTCTCGCAGCGATTTGAAACTTTGCATGCGGGTAGACCTTGACCTGGAGGTCACGTTTTCACCGTCCTTGACCCCCGCTCACCCCTGTGAGTGGAGCTATGGGCGATCAAAGACGATCTCAACATTGGCTCCAAAGTGAAAAATGTTCAGTTCAGTATGTCCCAAATGACCTGAGGAGTCGACCAGCCAAGTCTGAGACTCCTACCATGATATGACCTTTTTGGTCAAAAATGCTGTAAAAAGACTATAAGTCTAACACCTAGTACTCCAATGACACCAAAAATTAAAAATTCTCGCAGCGATTTGAAACTTTGCATGCGGGTAGACCTTGACCTGGAGGTCACGTTTTCACCGTCCTTGACCCCCGCTCACCCCTGTGAGTGGAGCTATGGGCGATCAAAGACGATCTCAACATTGGCTCCAAAGTGAAAAATGTTCAGTTCAGTATGTCCCAAATGACCTGAGGAGTCGACCAGCCAAGTCTGAGACTCCTACCATGATATGACCTTTTTGGTCAAAAATGCTGTAAAAAGACTATAAGTCTAACACCTAGTACTCCAATGACACCAAAAATTAAAAATTCTCGCAGCGATTTGAAACTTTGCATGCGGGTAGACCTTGACCTGGAGGTCACGTTTTCACCGTCCTTGACCCCCGCTCACCCCTGTGAGTGGAGCTATGGGCGATCAAAGACGATCTCAACATTGGCTCCAAAGTGAAAAATGTTCAGTTCAGTATGTCCCAAATGACCTGAGGAGTCGACCAGCCAAGTCTGAGACTCCTACCATGATATGACCTTTTTGGTCAAAAATGCTGTAAAAAGACTATAAGTCTAACACCTAGTACTCCAATGACACCAAAAATTAAAAATTCTCGCAGCGATTTGAAACTTTGCATGCGGGTAGACCTTGACCTGGAGGTCACGTTTTCACCGTCCTTGACCCCCGCTCACCCCTGTGAGTGGAGCTATGGGCGATCAAAGACGATCTCAACATTGGCTCCAAAGTGAAAAATGTTCAGTTCAGTATGTCCCAAATGACCTGAGGAGTCGACCAGCCAAGTCTGAGACTCCTACCATGATATGACCTTTTTGGTCAAAAATGCTGTAAAAAGACTATAAGTCTAACACCTAGTACTCCAATGACACCAAAAATTAAAAATTCTCGCAGCGATTTGAAACTTTGCATGCGGGTAGACCTTGACCTGGAGGTCACGTTTTCACCGTCCTTGACCCCCGCTCACCCCTGTGAGTGGAGCTATGGGCGATCAAAGACGATCTCAACATTGGCTCCAAAGTGAAAAATGTTCAGTTCAGTATGTCCCAAATGACCTGAGGAGTCGACCAGCCAAGTCTGAGACTCCTACCATGATATGACCTTTTTGGTCAAAAATGCTGTAAAAAGACTATAAGTCTAACACCTAGTACTCCAATGACACCAAAAATTAAAAATTCTCGCAGCGATTTGAAACTTTGCATGCGGGTAGACCTTGACCTGGAGGTCACGTTTTCACCGTCCTTGACCCCCGCTCACCCCTGTGAGTGGAGCTATGGGCGATCAAAGACGATCTCAACATTGGCTCCAAAGTGAAAAATGTTCAGTTCAGTATGTCCCAAATGACCTGAGGAGTCGACCAGCCAAGTCTGAGACTCCTACCATGATATGACCTTTTTGGTCAAAAATGCTGTAAAAAGACTATAAGTCTAACACCTAGTACTCCAATGACACCAAAAATTAAAAATTCTCGCAGCGATTTGAAACTTTGCATGCGGGTAGACCTTGACCTGGAGGTCACGTTTTCACCGTCCTTGACCCCCGCTCACCCCTGTGAGTGGAGCTATGGGCGATCAAAGACGATCTCAACATTGGCTCCAAAGTGAAAAATGTTCAGTTCAGTATGTCCCAAATGACCTGAGGAGTCGACCAGCCAAGTCTGAGACTCCTACCATGATATGACCTTTTTGGTCAAAAATGCTGTAAAAAGACTATAAGTCTAACACCTAGTACTCCAATGACACCAAAAATTAAAAATTCTCGCAGCGATTTGAAACTTTGCATGCGGGTAGACCTTGACCTGGAGGTCACGTTTTCACCGTCCTTGACCCCCGCTCACCCCTGTGAGTGGAGCTATGGGCGATCAAAGACGATCTCAACATTGGCTCCAAAGTGAAAAATGTTCAGTTCAGTATGTCCCAAATGACCTGAGGAGTCGACCAGCCAAGTCTGAGACTCCTACCATGATATGACCTTTTTGGTCAAAAATGCTGTAAAAAGACTATAAGTCTAACACCTAGTACTCCAATGACACCAAAAATTAAAAATTCTCGCAGCGATTTGAAACTTTGCATGCGGGTAGACCTTGACCTGGAGGTCACGTTTTCACCGTCCTTGACCCCCGCTCACCCCTGTGAGTGGAGCTATGGGCGATCAAAGACGATCTCAACATTGGCTCCAAAGTGAAAAATGTTCAGTTCAGTATGTCCCAAATGACCTGAGGAGTCGACCAGCCAAGTCTGAGACTCCTACCATGATATGACCTTTTTGGTCAAAAATGCTGTAAAAAGACTATAAGTCTAACACCTAGTACTCCAATGACACCAAAAATTAAAAATTCTCGCAGCGATTTGAAACTTTGCATGCGGGTAGACCTTGACCTGGAGGTCACGTTTTCACCGTCCTTGACCCCCGCTCACCCCTGTGAGTGGAGCTATGGGCGATCAAAGACGATCTCAACATTGGCTCCAAAGTGAAAAATGTTCAGTTCAGTATGTCCCAAATGACCTGAGGAGTCGACCAGCCAAGTCTGAGACTCCTACCATGATATGACCTTTTTGGTCAAAAATGCTGTAAAAAGACTATAAGTCTAACACCTAGTACTCCAATGACACCAAAAATTAAAAATTCTCGCAGCGATTTGAAACTTTGCATGCGGGTAGACCTTGACCTGGAGGTCACGTTTTCACCGTCCTTGACCCCCGCTCACCCCTGTGAGTGGAGCTATGGGCGATCAAAGACGATCTCAACATTGGCTCCAAAGTGAAAAATGTTCAGTTCAGTATGTCCCAAATGACCTGAGGAGTCGACCAGCCAAGTCTGAGACTCCTACCATGATATGACCTTTTTGGTCAAAAATGCTGTAAAAAGACTATAAGTCTAACACCTAGTACTCCAATGACACCAAAAATTAAAAATTCTCGCAGCGATTTGAAACTTTGCATGCGGGTAGACCTTGACCTGGAGGTCACGTTTTCACCGTCCTTGACCCCCGCTCACCCCTGTGAGTGGAGCTATGGGCGATCAAAGACGATCTCAACATTGGCTCCAAAGTGAAAAATGTTCAGTTCAGTATGTCCCAAATGACCTGAGGAGTCGACCAGCCAAGTCTGAGACTCCTACCATGATATGACCTTTTTGGTCAAAAATGCTGTAAAAAGACTATAAGTCTAACACCTAGTACTCCAATGACACCAAAAATTAAAAATTCTCGCAGCGATTTGAAACTTTGCATGCGGGTAGACCTTGACCTGGAGGTCACGTTTTCACCGTCCTTGACCCCCGCTCACCCCTGTGAGTGGAGCTATGGGCGATCAAAGACGATCTCAACATTGGCTCCAAAGTGAAAAATGTTCAGTTCAGTATGTCCCAAATGACCTGAGGAGTCGACCAGCCAAGTCTGAGACTCCTACCATGATATGACCTTTTTGGTCAAAAATGCTGTAAAAAGACTATAAGTCTAACACCTAGTACTCCAATGACACCAAAAATTAAAAATTCTCGCAGCGATTTGAAACTTTGCATGCGGGTAGACCTTGACCTGGAGGTCACGTTTTCACCGTCCTTGACCCCCGCTCACCCCTGTGAGTGGAGCTATGGGCGATCAAAGACGATCTCAACATTGGCTCCAAAGTGAAAAATGTTCAGTTCAGTATGTCCCAAATGACCTGAGGAGTCGACCAGCCAAGTCTGAGACTCCTACCATGATATGACCTTTTTGGTCAAAAATGCTGTAAAAAGACTATAAGTCTAACACCTAGTACTCCAATGACACCAAAAATTAAAAATTCTCGCAGCGATTTGAAACTTTGCATGCGGGTAGACCTTGACCTGGAGGTCACGTTTTCACCGTCCTTGACCCCCGCTCACCCCTGTGAGTGGAGCTATGGGCGATCAAAGACGATCTCAACATTGGCTCCAAAGTGAAAAATGTTCAGTTCAGTATGTCCCAAATGACCTGAGGAGTCGACCAGCCAAGTCTGAGACTCCTACCATGATATGACCTTTTTGGTCAAAAATGCTGTAAAAAGACTATAAGTCTAACACCTAGTACTCCAATGACACCAAAAATTAAAAATTCTCGCAGCGATTTGAAACTTTGCATGCGGGTAGACCTTGACCTGGAGGTCACGTTTTCACCGTCCTTGACCCCCGCTCACCCCTGTGAGTGGAGCTATGGGCGATCAAAGACGATCTCAACATTGGCTCCAAAGTGAAAAATGTTCAGTTCAGTATGTCCCAAATGACCTGAGGAGTCGACCAGCCAAGTCTGAGACTCCTACCATGATATGACCTTTTTGGTCAAAAATGCTGTAAAAAGACTATAAGTCTAACACCTAGTACTCCAATGACACCAAAAATTAAAAATTCTCGCAGCGATTTGAAACTTT
Source organism: Haliotis rufescens (assembly GCF_023055435.1). Classification (NCBI taxonomy): domain Eukaryota; kingdom Metazoa; phylum Mollusca; class Gastropoda; order Lepetellida; family Haliotidae; genus Haliotis; species Haliotis rufescens. The sequence goes on from NW_025963903.1 coordinate 16,259, forward strand.
GCATGCGGGTAGACCTTGACCTGGAGGTCACGTTTTCACCGTCCTTGACCCCCGCTCACCCCTGTGAGTGGAGCTATGGGCGATCAAAGACGATCTCAACATTGGCTCCAAAGTGAAAAATGTTCAGTTCAGTATGTCCCAAATGACCTGAGGAGTCGACCAGCCAAGTCTGAGACTCCTACCATGATATGACCTTTTTGGTCAAAAATGCTGTAAAAAGACTATAAGTCTAACACCTAGTACTCCAATGACACCAAAAATTAAAAATTCTCGCAGCGATTTGAAACTTTGCATGCGGGTAGACCTTGACCTGGAGGTCACGTTTTCACCGTCCTTGACCCCCGCTCACCCCTGTGAGTGGAGCTATGGGCGATCAAAGACGATCTCAACATTGGCTCCAAAGTGAAAAATGTTCAGTTCAGTATGTCCCAAATGACCTGAGGAGTCGACCAGCCAAGTCTGAGACTCCTACCATGATATGACCTTTTTGGTCAAAAATGCTGTAAAAAGACTATAAGTCTAACACCTAGTACTCCAATGACACCAAAAATTAAAAATTCTCGCAGCGATTTGAAACTTTGCATGCGGGTAGACCTTGACCTGGAGGTCACGTTTTCACCGTCCTTGACCCCCGCTCACCCCTGTGAGTGGAGCTATGGGCGATCAAAGACGATCTCAACATTGGCTCCAAAGTGAAAAATGTTCAGTTCAGTATGTCCCAAATGACCTGAGGAGTCGACCAGCCAAGTCTGAGACTCCTACCATGATATGACCTTTTTGGTCAAAAATGCTGTAAAAAGACTATAAGTCTAACACCTAGTACTCCAATGACACCAAAAATTAAAAATTCTCGCAGCGATTTGAAACTTTGCATGCGGGTAGACCTTGACCTGGAGGTCACGTTTTCACCGTCCTTGACCCCCGCTCACCCCTGTGAGTGGAGCTATGGGCGATCAAAGACGATCTCAACATTGGCTCCAAAGTGAAAAATGTTCAGTTCAGTATGTCCCAAATGACCTGAGGAGTCGACCAGCCAAGTCTGAGACTCCTACCATGATATGACCTTTTTGGTCAAAAATGCTGTAAAAAGACTATAAGTCTAACACCTAGTACTCCAATGACACCAAAAATTAAAAATTCTCGCAGCGATTTGAAACTTTGCATGCGGGTAGACCTTGACCTGGAGGTCACGTTTTCACCGTCCTTGACCCCCGCTCACCCCTGTGAGTGGAGCTATGGGCGATCAAAGACGATCTCAACATTGGCTCCAAAGTGAAAAATGTTCAGTTCAGTATGTCCCAAATGACCTGAGGAGTCGACCAGCCAAGTCTGAGACTCCTACCATGATATGACCTTTTTGGTCAAAAATGCTGTAAAAAGACTATAAGTCTAACACCTAGTACTCCAATGACACCAAAAATTAAAAATTCTCGCAGCGATTTGAAACTTTGCATGCGGGTAGACCTTGACCTGGAGGTCACGTTTTCACCGTCCTTGACCCCCGCTCACCCCTGTGAGTGGAGCTATGGGCGATCAAAGACGATCTCAACATTGGCTCCAAAGTGAAAAATGTTCAGTTCAGTATGTCCCAAATGACCTGAGGAGTCGACCAGCCAAGTCTGAGACTCCTACCATGATATGACCTTTTTGGTCAAAAATGCTGTAAAAAGACTATAAGTCTAACACCTAGTACTCCAATGACACCAAAAATTAAAAATTCTCGCAGCGATTTGAAACTTTGCATGCGGGTAGACCTTGACCTGGAGGTCACGTTTTCACCGTCCTTGACCCCCGCTCACCCCTGTGAGTGGAGCTATGGGCGATCAAAGACGATCTCAACATTGGCTCCAAAGTGAAAAATGTTCAGTTCAGTATGTCCCAAATGACCTGAGGAGTCGACCAGCCAAGTCTGAGACTCCTACCATGATATGACCTTTTTGGTCAAAAATGCTGTAAAAAGACTATAAGTCTAACACCTAGTACTCCAATGACACCAAAAATTAAAAATTCTCGCAGCGATTTGAAACTTTGCATGCGGGTAGACCTTGACCTGGAGGTCACGTTTTCACCGTCCTTGACCCCCGCTCACCCCTGTGAGTGGAGCTATGGGCGATCAAAGACGATCTCAACATTGGCTCCAAAGTGAAAAATGTTCAGTTCAGTATGTCCCAAATGACCTGAGGAGTCGACCAGCCAAGTCTGAGACTCCTACCATGATATGACCTTTTTGGTCAAAAATGCTGTAAAAAGACTATAAGTCTAACACCTAGTACTCCAATGACACCAAAAATTAAAAATTCTCGCAGCGATTTGAAACTTTGCATGCGGGTAGACCTTGACCTGGAGGTCACGTTTTCACCGTCCTTGACCCCCGCTCACCCCTGTGAGTGGAGCTATGGGCGATCAAAGACGATCTCAACATTGGCTCCAAAGTGAAAAATGTTCAGTTCAGTATGTCCCAAATGACCTGAGGAGTCGACCAGCCAAGTCTGAGACTCCTACCATGATATGACCTTTTTGGTCAAAAATGCTGTAAAAAGACTATAAGTCTAACACCTAGTACTCCAATGACACCAAAAATTAAAAATTCTCGCAGCGATTTGAAACTTTGCATGCGGGTAGACCTTGACCTGGAGGTCACGTTTTCACCGTCCTTGACCCCCGCTCACCCCTGTGAGTGGAGCTATGGGCGATCAAAGACGATCTCAACATTGGCTCCAAAGTGAAAAATGTTCAGTTCAGTATGTCCCAAATGACCTGAGGAGTCGACCAGCCAAGTCTGAGACTCCTACCATGATATGACCTTTTTGGTCAAAAATGCTGTAAAAAGACTATAAGTCTAACACCTAGTACTCCAATGACACCAAAAATTAAAAATTCTCGCAGCGATTTGAAACTTTGCATGCGGGTAGACCTTGACCTGGAGGTCACGTTTTCACCGTCCTTGACCCCCGCTCACCCCTGTGAGTGGAGCTATGGGCGATCAAAGACGATCTCAACATTGGCTCCAAAGTGAAAAATGTTCAGTTCAGTATGTCCCAAATGACCTGAGGAGTCGACCAGCCAAGTCTGAGACTCCTACCATGATATGACCTTTTTGGTCAAAAATGCTGTAAAAAGACTATAAGTCTAACACCTAGTACTCCAATGACACCAAAAATTAAAAATTCTCGCAGCGATTTGAAACTTTGCATGCGGGTAGACCTTGACCTGGAGGTCACGTTTTCACCGTCCTTGACCCCCGCTCACCCCTGTGAGTGGAGCTATGGGCGATCAAAGACGATCTCAACATTGGCTCCAAAGTGAAAAATGTTCAGTTCAGTATGTCCCAAATGACCTGAGGAGTCGACCAGCCAAGTCTGAGACTCCTACCATGATATGACCTTTTTGGTCAAAAATGCTGTAAAAAGACTATAAGTCTAACACCTAGTACTCCAATGACACCAAAAATTAAAAATTCTCGCAGCGATTTGAAACTTTGCATGCGGGTAGACCTTGACCTGGAGGTCACGTTTTCACCGTCCTTGACCCCCGCTCACCCCTGTGAGTGGAGCTATGGGCGATCAAAGACGATCTCAACATTGGCTCCAAAGTGAAAAATGTTCAGTTCAGTATGTCCCAAATGACCTGAGGAGTCGACCAGCCAAGTCTGAGACTCCTACCATGATATGACCTTTTTGGTCAAAAATGCTGTAAAAAGACTATAAGTCTAACACCTAGTACTCCAATGACACCAAAAATTAAAAATTCTCGCAGCGATTTGAAACTTTGCATGCGGGTAGACCTTGATCTGGAGGTCACGTTTTCACCGTCCTTGACCCCCGCTCACCCCTGTGAGTGGAGCTATGGGCGATCAAAGACGATCTCAACATTGGCTCCAAAGTGAAAAATGTTCAGTTCAGTATGTCCCAAATGACCTGAGGAGTCGACCAGCCAAGTCTGAGACTCCTACCATGATATGACCTTTTTGGTCAAAAATGCTGTAAAAAGACTATAAGTCTAACACCTAGTACTCCAATGACACCAAAAATTAAAAATTCTCGCAGCGATTTGAAACTTTGCATGCGGGTAGACCTTGACCTGGAGGTCACGTTTTCACCGTCCTTGACCCCCGCTCACCCCTGTGAGTGGAGCTATGGGCGATCAAAGACGATCTCAACATTGGCTCCAAAGTGAAAAATGTTCAGTTCAGTATGTCCCAAATGACCTGAGGAGTCGACCAGCCAAGTCTGAGACTCCTACCATGATATGACCTTTTTGGTCAAAAATGCTGTAAAAAGACTATAAGTCTAACACCTAGTACTCCAATGACACCAAAAATTAAAAATTCTCGCAGCGATTTGAAACTTTGCATGCGGGTAGACCTTGACCTGGAGGTCACGTTTTCACCGTCCTTGACCCCCGCTCACCCCTGTGAGTGGAGCTATGGGCGATCAAAGACGATCTCAACATTGGCTCCAAAGTGAAAAATGTTCAGTTCAGTATGTCCCAAATGACCTGAGGAGTCGACCAGCCAAGTCTGAGACTCCTACCATGATATGACCTTTTTGGTCAAAAATGCTGTAAAAAGACTATAAGTCTAACACCTAGTACTCCAATGACACCAAAAATTAAAAATTCTCGCAGCGATTTGAAACTTTGCATGCGGGTAGACCTTGACCTGGAGGTCACGTTTTCACCGTCCTTGACCCCCGCTCACCCCTGTGAGTGGAGCTATGGGCGATCAAAGACGATCTCAACATTGGCTCCAAAGTGAAAAATGTTCAGTTCAGTATGTCCCAAATGACCTGAGGAGTCGACCAGCCAAGTCTGAGACTCCTACCATGATATGACCTTTTTGGTCAAAAATGCTGTAAAAAGACTATAAGTCTAACACCTAGTACTCCAATGACACCAAAAATTAAAAATTCTCGCAGCGATTTGAAACTTTGCATGCGGGTAGACCTTGACCTGGAGGTCACGTTTTCACCGTCCTTGACCCCCGCTCACCCCTGTGAGTGGAGCTATGGGCGATCAAAGACGATCTCAACATTGGCTCCAAAGTGAAAAATGTTCAGTTCAGTATGTCCCAAATGACCTGAGGAGTCGACCAGCCAAGTCTGAGACTCCTACCATGATATGACCTTTTTGGTCAAAAATGCTGTAAAAAGACTATAAGTCTAACACCTAGTACTCCAATGACACCAAAAATTAAAAATTCTCGCAGCGATTTGAAACTTTGCATGCGGGTAGACCTTGACCTGGAGGTCACGTTTTCACCGTCCTTGACCCCCGCTCACCCCTGTGAGTGGAGCTATGGGCGATCAAAGACGATCTCAACATTGGCTCCAAAGTGAAAAATGTTCAGTTCAGTATGTCCCAAATGACCTGAGGAGTCGACCAGCCAAGTCTGAGACTCCTACCATGATATGACCTTTTTGGTCAAAAATGCTGTAAAAAGACTATAAGTCTAACACCTAGTACTCCAATGACACCAAAAATTAAAAATTCTCGCAGCGATTTGAAACTTTGCATGCGGGTAGACCTTGACCTGGAGGTCACGTTTTCACCGTCCTTGACCCCCGCTCACCCCTGTGAGTGGAGCTATGGGCGATCAAAGACGATCTCAACATTGGCTCCAAAGTGAAAAATGTTCAGTTCAGTATGTCCCAAATGACCTGAGGAGTCGACCAGCCAAGTCTGAGACTCCTACCATGATATGACCTTTTTGGTCAAAAATGCTGTAAAAAGACTATAAGTCTAACACCTAGTACTCCAATGACACCAAAAATTAAAAATTCTCGCAGCGATTTGAAACTTTGCATGCGGGTAGACCTTGACCTGGAGGTCACGTTTTCACCGTCCTTGACCCCCGCTCACCCCTGTGAGTGGAGCTATGGGCGATCAAAGACGATCTCAACATTGGCTCCAAAGTGAAAAATGTTCAGTTCAGTATGTCCCAAATGACCTGAGGAGTCGACCAGCCAAGTCTGAGACTCCTACCATGATATGACCTTTTTGGTCAAAAATGCTGTAAAAAGACTATAAGTCTAACACCTAGTACTCCAATGACACCAAAAATTAAAAATTCTCGCAGCGATTTGAAACTTTGCATGCGGGTAGACCTTGACCTGGAGGTCACGTTTTCACCGTCCTTGACCCCCGCTCACCCCTGTGAGTGGAGCTATGGGCGATCAAAGACGATCTCAACATTGGCTCCAAAGTGAAAAATGTTCAGTTCAGTATGTCCCAAATGACCTGAGGAGTCGACCAGCCAAGTCTGAGACTCCTACCATGATATGACCTTTTTGGTCAAAAATGCTGTAAAAAGACTATAAGTCTAACACCTAGTACTCCAATGACACCAAAAATTAAAAATTCTCGCAGCGATTTGAAACTTTGCATGCGGGTAGACCTTGACCTGGAGGTCACGTTTTCACCGTCCTTGACCCCCGCTCACCCCTGTGAGTGGAGCTATGGGCGATCAAAGACGATCTCAACATTGGCTCCAAAGTGAAAAATGTTCAGTTCAGTATGTCCCAAATGACCTGAGGAGTCGACCAGCCAAGTCTGAGACTCCTACCATGATATGACCTTTTTGGTCAAAAATGCTGTAAAAAGACTATAAGTCTAACACCTAGTACTCCAATGACACCAAAAATTAAAAATTCTCGCAGCGATTTGAAACTTTGCATGCGGGTAGACCTTGACCTGGAGGTCACGTTTTCACCGTCCTTGACCCCCGCTCACCCCTGTGAGTGGAGCTATGGGCGATCAAAGACGATCTCAACATTGGCTCCAAAGTGAAAAATGTTCAGTTCAGTATGTCCCAAATGACCTGAGGAGTCGACCAGCCAAGTCTGAGACTCCTACCATGATATGACCTTTTTGGTCAAAAATGCTGTAAAAAGACTATAAGTCTAACACCTAGTACTCCAATGACACCAAAAATTAAAAATTCTCGCAGCGATTTGAAACTTTGCATGCGGGTAGACCTTGACCTGGAGGTCACGTTTTCACCGTCCTTGACCCCCGCTCACCCCTGTGAGTGGAGCTATGGGCGATCAAAGACGATCTCAACATTGGCTCCAAAGTGAAAAATGTTCAGTTCAGTATGTCCCAAATGACCTGAGGAGTCGACCAGCCAAGTCTGAGACTCCTACCATGATATGACCTTTTTGGTCAAAAATGCTGTAAAAAGACTATAAGTCTAACACCTAGTACTCCAATGACACCAAAAATTAAAAATTCTCGCAGCGATTTGAAACTTTGCATGCGGGTAGACCTTGACCTGGAGGTCACGTTTTCACCGTCCTTGACCCCCGCTCACCCCTGTGAGTGGAGCTATGGGCGATCAAAGACGATCTCAACATTGGCTCCAAAGTGAAAAATGTTCAGTTCAGTATGTCCCAAATGACCTGAGGAGTCGACCAGCCAAGTCTGAGACTCCTACCATGATATGACCTTTTTGGTCAAAAATGCTGTAAAAAGACTATAAGTCTAACACCTAGTACTCCAATGACACCAAAAATTAAAAATTCTCGCAGCGATTTGAAACTTTGCATGCGGGTAGACCTTGACCTGGAGGTCACGTTTTCACCGTCCTTGACCCCCGCTCACCCCTGTGAGTGGAGCTATGGGCGATCAAAGACGATCTCAACATTGGCTCCAAAGTGAAAAATGTTCAGTTCAGTATGTCCCAAATGACCTGAGGAGTCGACCAGCCAAGTCTGAGACTCCTACCATGATATGACCTTTTTGGTCAAAAATGCTGTAAAAAGACTATAAGTCTAACACCTAGTACTCCAATGACACCAAAAATTAAAAATTCTCGCAGCGATTTGAAACTTTGCATGCGGGTAGACCTTGACCTGGAGGTCACGTTTTCACCGTCCTTGACCCCCGCTCACCCCTGTGAGTGGAGCTATGGGCGATCAAAGACGATCTCAACATTGGCTCCAAAGTGAAAAATGTTCAGTTCAGTATGTCCCAAATGACCTGAGGAGTCGACCAGCCAAGTCTGAGACTCCTACCATGATATGACCTTTTTGGTCAAAAATGCTGTAAAAAGACTATAAGTCTAACACCTAGTACTCCAATGACACCAAAAATTAAAAATTCTCGCAGCGATTTGAAACTTTGCATGCGGGTAGACCTTGACCTGGAGGTCACGTTTTCACCGTCCTTGACCCCCGCTCACCCCTGTGAGTGGAGCTATGGGCGATCAAAGACGATCTCAACATTGGCTCCAAAGTGAAAAATGTTCAGTTCAGTATGTCCCAAATGACCTGAGGAGTCGACCAGCCAAGTCTGAGACTCCTACCATGATATGACCTTTTTGGTCAAAAATGCTGTAAAAAGACTATAAGTCTAACACCTAGTACTCCAATGACACCAAAAATTAAAAATTCTCGCAGCGATTTGAAACTTTGCATGCGGGTAGACCTTGACCTGGAGGTCACGTTTTCACCGTCCTTGACCCCCGCTCACCCCTGTGAGTGGAGCTATGGGCGATCAAAGACGATCTCAACATTGGCTCCAAAGTGAAAAATGTTCAGTTCAGTATGTCCCAAATGACCTGAGGAGTCGACCAGCCAAGTCTGAGACTCCTACCATGATATGACCTTTTTGGTCAAAAATGCTGTAAAAAGACTATAAGTCTAACACCTAGTACTCCAATGACACCAAAAATTAAAAATTCTCGCAGCGATTTGAAACTTTGCATGCGGGTAGACCTTGACCTGGAGGTCACGTTTTCACCGTCCTTGACCCCCGCTCACCCCTGTGAGTGGAGCTATGGGCGATCAAAGACGATCTCAACATTGGCTCCAAAGTGAAAAATGTTCAGTTCAGTATGTCCCAAATGACCTGAGGAGTCGACCAGCCAAGTCTGAGACTCCTACCATGATATGACCTTTTTGGTCAAAAATGCTGTAAAAAGACTATAAGTCTAACACCTAGTACTCCAATGACACCAAAAATTAAAAATTCTCGCAGCGATTTGAAACTTTGCATGCGGGTAGACCTTGACCTGGAGGTCACGTTTTCACCGTCCTTGACCCCCGCTCACCCCTGTGAGTGGAGCTATGGGCGATCAAAGACGATCTCAACATTGGCTCCAAAGTGAAAAATGTTCAGTTCAGTATGTCCCAAATGACCTGAGGAGTCGACCAGCCAAGTCTGAGACTCCTACCATGATATGACCTTTTTGGTCAAAAATGCTGTAAAAAGACTATAAGTCTAACACCTAGTACTCCAATGACACCAAAAATTAAAAATTCTCGCAGCGATTTGAAACTTTGCATGCGGGTAGACCTTGACCTGGAGGTCACGTTTTCACCGTCCTTGACCCCCGCTCACCCCTGTGAGTGGAGCTATGGGCGATCAAAGACGATCTCAACATTGGCTCCAAAGTGAAAAATGTTCAGTTCAGTATGTCCCAAATGACCTGAGGAGTCGACCAGCCAAGTCTGAGACTCCTACCATGATATGACCTTTTTGGTCAAAAATGCTGTAAAAAGACTATAAGTCTAACACCTAGTACTCCAATGACACCAAAAATTAAAAATTCTCGCAGCGATTTGAAACTTTGCATGCGGGTAGACCTTGACCTGGAGGTCACGTTTTCACCGTCCTTGACCCCCGCTCACCCCTGTGAGTGGAGCTATGGGCGATCAAAGACGATCTCAACATTGGCTCCAAAGTGAAAAATGTTCAGTTCAGTATGTCCCAAATGACCTGAGGAGTCGACCAGCCAAGTCTGAGACTCCTACCATGATATGACCTTTTTGGTCAAAAATGCTGTAAAAAGACTATAAGTCTAACACCTAGTACTCCAATGACACCAAAAATTAAAAATTCTCGCAGCGATTTGAAACTTTGCATGCGGGTAGACCTTGACCTGGAGGTCACGTTTTCACCGTCCTTGACCCCCGCTCACCCCTGTGAGTGGAGCTATGGGCGATCAAAGACGATCTCAACATTGGCTCCAAAGTGAAAAATGTTCAGTTCAGTATGTCCCAAATGACCTGAGGAGTCGACCAGCCAAGTCTGAGACTCCTACCATGATATGACCTTTTTGGTCAAAAATGCTGTAAAAAGACTATAAGTCTAACACCTAGTACTCCAATGACACCAAAAATTAAAAATTCTCGCAGCGATTTGAAACTTTGCATGCGGGTAGACCTTGACCTGGAGGTCACGTTTTCACCGTCCTTGACCCCCGCTCACCCCTGTGAGTGGAGCTATGGGCGATCAAAGACGATCTCAACATTGGCTCCAAAGTGAAAAATGTTCAGTTCAGTATGTCCCAAATGACCTGAGGAGTCGACCAGCCAAGTCTGAGACTCCTACCATGATATGACCTTTTTGGTCAAAAATGCTGTAAAAAGACTATAAGTCTAACACCTAGTACTCCAATGACACCAAAAATTAAAAATTCTCGCAGCGATTTGAAACTTTGCATGCGGGTAGACCTTGACCTGGAGGTCACGTTTTCACCGTCCTTGACCCCCGCTCACCCCTGTGAGTGGAGCTATGGGCGATCAAAGACGATCTCAACATTGGCTCCAAAGTGAAAAATGTTCAGTTCAGTATGTCCCAAATGACCTGAGGAGTCGACCAGCCAAGTCTGAGACTCCTACCATGATATGACCTTTTTGGTCAAAAATGCTGTAAAAAGACTATAAGTCTAACACCTAGTACTCCAATGACACCAAAAATTAAAAATTCTCGCAGCGATTTGAAACTTTGCATGCGGGTAGACCTTGACCTGGAGGTCACGTTTTCACCGTCCTTGACCCCCGCTCACCCCTGTGAGTGGAGCTATGGGCGATCAAAGACGATCTCAACATTGGCTCCAAAGTGAAAAATGTTCAGTTCAGTATGTCCCAAATGACCTGAGGAGTCGACCAGCCAAGTCTGAGACTCCTACCATGATATGACCTTTTTGGTCAAAAATGCTGTAAAAAGACTATAAGTCTAACACCTAGTACTCCAATGACACCAAAAATTAAAAATTCTCGCAGCGATTTGAAACTTTGCATGCGGGTAGACCTTGACCTGGAGGTCACGTTTTCACCGTCCTTGACCCCCGCTCACCCCTGTGAGTGGAGCTATGGGCGATCAAAGACGATCTCAACATTGGCTCCAAAGTGAAAAATGTTCAGTTCAGTATGTCCCAAATGACCTGAGGAGTCGACCAGCCAAGTCTGAGACTCCTACCATGATATGACCTTTTTGGTCAAAAATGCTGTAAAAAGACTATAAGTCTAACACCTAGTACTCCAATGACACCAAAAATTAAAAATTCTCGCAGCGATTTGAAACTTTGCATGCGGGTAGACCTTGACCTGGAGGTCACGTTTTCACCGTCCTTGACCCCCGCTCACCCCTGTGAGTGGAGCTATGGGCGATCAAAGACGATCTCAACATTGGCTCCAAAGTGAAAAATGTTCAGTTCAGTATGTCCCAAATGACCTGAGGAGTCGACCAGCCAAGTCTGAGACTCCTACCATGATATGACCTTTTTGGTCAAAAATGCTGTAAAAAGACTATAAGTCTAACACCTAGTACTCCAATGACACCAAAAATTAAAAATTCTCGCAGCGATTTGAAACTTTGCATGCGGGTAGACCTTGACCTGGAGGTCACGTTTTCACCGTCCTTGACCCCCGCTCACCCCTGTGAGTGGAGCTATGGGCGATCAAAGACGATCTCAACATTGGCTCCAAAGTGAAAAATGTTCAGTTCAGTATGTCCCAAATGACCTGAGGAGTCGACCAGCCAAGTCTGAGACTCCTACCATGATATGACCTTTTTGGTCAAAAATGCTGTAAAAAGACTATAAGTCTAACACCTAGTACTCCAATGACACCAAAAATTAAAAATTCTCGCAGCGATTTGAAACTTTGCATGCGGGTAGACCTTGACCTGGAGGTCACGTTTTCACCGTCCTTGACCCCCGCTCACCCCTGTGAGTGGAGCTATGGGCGATCAAAGACGATCTCAACATTGGCTCCAAAGTGAAAAATGTTCAGTTCAGTATGTCCCAAATGACCTGAGGAGTCGACCAGCCAAGTCTGAGACTCCTACCATGATATGACCTTTTTGGTCAAAAATGCTGTAAAAAGACTATAAGTCTAACACCTAGTACTCCAATGACACCAAAAATTAAAAATTCTCGCAGCGATTTGAAACTTTGCATGCGGGTAGACCTTGACCTGGAGGTCACGTTTTCACCGTCCTTGACCCCCGCTCACCCCTGTGAGTGGAGCTATGGGCGATCAAAGACGATCTCAACATTGGCTCCAAAGTGAAAAATGTTCAGTTCAGTATGTCCCAAATGACCTGAGGAGTCGACCAGCCAAGTCTGAGACTCCTACCATGATATGACCTTTTTGGTCAAAAATGCTGTAAAAAGACTATAAGTCTAACACCTAGTACTCCAATGACACCAAAAATTAAAAATTCTCGCAGCGATTTGAAACTTTGCATGCGGGTAGACCTTGACCTGGAGGTCACGTTTTCACCGTCCTTGACCCCCGCTCACCCCTGTGAGTGGAGCTATGGGCGATCAAAGACGATCTCAACATTGGCTCCAAAGTGAAAAATGTTCAGTTCAGTATGTCCCAAATGACCTGAGGAGTCGACCAGCCAAGTCTGAGACTCCTACCATGATATGACCTTTTTGGTCAAAAATGCTGTAAAAAGACTATAAGTCTAACACCTAGTACTCCAATGACACCAAAAATTAAAAATTCTCGCAGCGATTTGAAACTTTGCATGCGGGTAGACCTTGACCTGGAGGTCACGTTTTCACCGTCCTTGACCCCCGCTCACCCCTGTGAGTGGAGCTATGGGCGATCAAAGACGATCTCAACATTGGCTCCAAAGTGAAAAATGTTCAGTTCAGTATGTCCCAAATGACCTGAGGAGTCGACCAGCCAAGTCTGAGACTCCTACCATGATATGACCTTTTTGGTCAAAAATGCTGTAAAAAGACTATAAGTCTAACACCTAGTACTCCAATGACACCAAAAATTAAAAATTCTCGCAGCGATTTGAAACTTTGCATGCGGGTAGACCTTGACCTGGAGGTCACGTTTTCACCGTCCTTGACCCCCGCTCACCCCTGTGAGTGGAGCTATGGGCGATCAAAGACGATCTCAACATTGGCTCCAAAGTGAAAAATGTTCAGTTCAGTATGTCCCAAATGACCTGAGGAGTCGACCAGCCAAGTCTGAGACTCCTACCATGATATGACCTTTTTGGTCAAAAATGCTGTAAAAAGACTATAAGTCTAACACCTAGTACTCCAATGACACCAAAAATTAAAAATTCTCGCAGCGATTTGAAACTTTGCATGCGGGTAGACCTTGACCTGGAGGTCACGTTTTCACCGTCCTTGACCCCCGCTCACCCCTGTGAGTGGAGCTATGGGCGATCAAAGACGATCTCAACATTGGCTCCAAAGTGAAAAATGTTCAGTTCAGTATGTCCCAAATGACCTGAGGAGTCGACCAGCCAAGTCTGAGACTCCTACCATGATATGACCTTTTTGGTCAAAAATGCTGTAAAAAGACTATAAGTCTAACACCTAGTACTCCAATGACACCAAAAATTAAAAATTCTCGCAGCGATTTGAAACTTTGCATGCGGGTAGACCTTGACCTGGAGGTCACGTTTTCACCGTCCTTGACCCCCGCTCACCCCTGTGAGTGGAGCTATGGGCGATCAAAGACGATCTCAACATTGGCTCCAAAGTGAAAAATGTTCAGTTCAGTATGTCCCAAATGACCTGAGGAGTCGACCAGCCAAGTCTGAGACTCCTACCATGATATGACCTTTTTGGTCAAAAATGCTGTAAAAAGACTATAAGTCTAACACCTAGTACTCCAATGACACCAAAAATTAAAAATTCTCGCAGCGATTTGAAACTTTGCATGCGGGTAGACCTTGACCTGGAGGTCACGTTTTCACCGTCCTTGACCCCCGCTCACCCCTGTGAGTGGAGCTATGGGCGATCAAAGACGATCTCAACATTGGCTCCAAAGTGAAAAATGTTCAGTTCAGTATGTCCCAAATGACCTGAGGAGTCGACCAGCCAAGTCTGAGACTCCTACCATGATATGACCTTTTTGGTCAAAAATGCTGTAAAAAGACTATAAGTCTAACACCTAGTACTCCAATGACACCAAAAATTAAAAATTCTCGCAGCGATTTGAAACTTTGCATGCGGGTAGACCTTGACCTGGAGGTCACGTTTTCACCGTCCTTGACCCCCGCTCACCCCTGTGAGTGGAGCTATGGGCGATCAAAGACGATCTCAACATTGGCTCCAAAGTGAAAAATGTTCAGTTCAGTATGTCCCAAATGACCTGAGGAGTCGACCAGCCAAGTCTGAGACTCCTACCATGATATGACCTTTTTGGTCAAAAATGCTGTAAAAAGACTATAAGTCTAACACCTAGTACTCCAATGACACCAAAAATTAAAAATTCTCGCAGCGATTTGAAACTTTGCATGCGGGTAGACCTTGACCTGGAGGTCACGTTTTCACCGTCCTTGACCCCCGCTCACCCCTGTGAGTGGAGCTATGGGCGATCAAAGACGATCTCAACATTGGCTCCAAAGTGAAAAATGTTCAGTTCAGTATGTCCCAAATGACCTGAGGAGTCGACCAGCCAAGTCTGAGACTCCTACCATGATATGACCTTTTTGGTCAAAAATGCTGTAAAAAGACTATAAGTCTAACACCTAGTACTCCAATGACACCAAAAATTAAAAATTCTCGCAGCGATTTGAAACTTTGCATGCGGGTAGACCTTGACCTGGAGGTCACGTTTTCACCGTCCTTGACCCCCGCTCACCCCTGTGAGTGGAGCTATGGGCGATCAAAGACGATCTCAACATTGGCTCCAAAGTGAAAAATGTTCAGTTCAGTATGTCCCAAATGACCTGAGGAGTCGACCAGCCAAGTCTGAGACTCCTACCATGATATGACCTTTTTGGTCAAAAATGCTGTAAAAAGACTATAAGTCTAACACCTAGTACTCCAATGACACCAAAAATTAAAAATTCTCGCAGCGATTTGAAACTTTGCATGCGGGTAGACCTTGACCTGGAGGTCACGTTTTCACCGTCCTTGACCCCCGCTCACCCCTGTGAGTGGAGCTATGGGCGATCAAAGACGATCTCAACATTGGCTCCAAAGTGAAAAATGTTCAGTTCAGTATGTCCCAAATGACCTGAGGAGTCGACCAGCCAAGTCTGAGACTCCTACCATGATATGACCTTTTTGGTCAAAAATGCTGTAAAAAGACTATAAGTCTAACACCTAGTACTCCAATGACACCAAAAATTAAAAATTCTCGCAGCGATTTGAAACTTTGCATGCGGGTAGACCTTGACCTGGAGGTCACGTTTTCACCGTCCTTGACCCCCGCTCACCCCTGTGAGTGGAGCTATGGGCGATCAAAGACGATCTCAACATTGGCTCCAAAGTGAAAAATGTTCAGTTCAGTATGTCCCAAATGACCTGAGGAGTCGACCAGCCAAGTCTGAGACTCCTACCATGATATGACCTTTTTGGTCAAAAATGCTGTAAAAAGACTATAAGTCTAACACCTAGTACTCCAATGACACCAAAAATTAAAAATTCTCGCAGCGATTTGAAACTTTGCATGCGGGTAGACCTTGACCTGGAGGTCACGTTTTCACCGTCCTTGACCCCCGCTCACCCCTGTGAGTGGAGCTATGGGCGATCAAAGACGATCTCAACATTGGCTCCAAAGTGAAAAATGTTCAGTTCAGTATGTCCCAAATGACCTGAGGAGTCGACCAGCCAAGTCTGAGACTCCTACCATGATATGACCTTTTTGGTCAAAAATGCTGTAAAAAGACTATAAGTCTAACACCTAGTACTCCAATGACACCAAAAATTAAAAATTCTCGCAGCGATTTGAAACTTTGCATGCGGGTAGACCTTGACCTGGAGGTCACGTTTTCACCGTCCTTGACCCCCGCTCACCCCTGTGAGTGGAGCTATGGGCGATCAAAGACGATCTCAACATTGGCTCCAAAGTGAAAAATGTTCAGTTCAGTATGTCCCAAATGACCTGAGGAGTCGACCAGCCAAGTCTGAGACTCCTACCATGATATGACCTTTTTGGTCAAAAATGCTGTAAAAAGACTATAAGTCTAACACCTAGTACTCCAATGACACCAAAAATTAAAAATTCTCGCAGCGATTTGAAACTTTGCATGCGGGTAGACCTTGACCTGGAGGTCACGTTTTCACCGTCCTTGACCCCCGCTCACCCCTGTGAGTGGAGCTATGGGCGATCAAAGACGATCTCAACATTGGCTCCAAAGTGAAAAATGTTCAGTTCAGTATGTCCCAAATGACCTGAGGAGTCGACCAGCCAAGTCTGAGACTCCTACCATGATATGACCTTTTTGGTCAAAAATGCTGTAAAAAGACTATAAGTCTAACACCTAGTACTCCAATGACACCAAAAATTAAAAATTCTCGCAGCGATTTGAAACTTTGCATGCGGGTAGACCTTGACCTGGAGGTCACGTTTTCACCGTCCTTGACCCCCGCTCACCCCTGTGAGTGGAGCTATGGGCGATCAAAGACGATCTCAACATTGGCTCCAAAGTGAAAAATGTTCAGTTCAGTATGTCCCAAATGACCTGAGGAGTCGACCAGCCAAGTCTGAGACTCCTACCATGATATGACCTTTTTGGTCAAAAATGCTGTAAAAAGACTATAAGTCTAACACCTAGTACTCCAATGACACCAAAAATTAAAAATTCTCGCAGCGATTTGAAACTTTGCATGCGGGTAGACCTTGACCTGGAGGTCACGTTTTCACCGTCCTTGACCCCCGCTCACCCCTGTGAGTGGAGCTATGGGCGATCAAAGACGATCTCAACATTGGCTCCAAAGTGAAAAATGTTCAGTTCAGTATGTCCCAAATGACCTGAGGAGTCGACCAGCCAAGTCTGAGACTCCTACCATGATATGACCTTTTTGGTCAAAAATGCTGTAAAAAGACTATAAGTCTAACACCTAGTACTCCAATGACACCAAAAATTAAAAATTCTCGCAGCGATTTGAAACTTTGCATGCGGGTAGACCTTGACCTGGAGGTCACGTTTTCACCGTCCTTGACCCCCGCTCACCCCTGTGAGTGGAGCTATGGGCGATCAAAGACGATCTCAACATTGGCTCCAAAGTGAAAAATGTTCAGTTCAGTATGTCCCAAATGACCTGAGGAGTCGACCAGCCAAGTCTGAGACTCCTACCATGATATGACCTTTTTGGTCAAAAATGCTGTAAAAAGACTATAAGTCTAACACCTAGTACTCCAATGACACCAAAAATTAAAAATTCTCGCAGCGATTTGAAACTTTGCATGCGGGTAGACCTTGACCTGGAGGTCACGTTTTCACCGTCCTTGACCCCCGCTCACCCCTGTGAGTGGAGCTATGGGCGATCAAAGACGATCTCAACATTGGCTCCAAAGTGAAAAATGTTCAGTTCAGTATGTCCCAAATGACCTGAGGAGTCGACCAGCCAAGTCTGAGACTCCTACCATGATATGACCTTTTTGGTCAAAAATGCTGTAAAAAGACTATAAGTCTAACACCTAGTACTCCAATGACACCAAAAATTAAAAATTCTCGCAGCGATTTGAAACTTTGCATGCGGGTAGACCTTGACCTGGAGGTCACGTTTTCACCGTCCTTGACCCCCGCTCACCCCTGTGAGTGGAGCTATGGGCGATCAAAGACGATCTCAACATTGGCTCCAAAGTGAAAAATGTTCAGTTCAGTATGTCCCAAATGACCTGAGGAGTCGACCAGCCAAGTCTGAGACTCCTACCATGATATGACCTTTTTGGTCAAAAATGCTGTAAAAAGACTATAAGTCTAACACCTAGTACTCCAATGACACCAAAAATTAAAAATTCTCGCAGCGATTTGAAACTTTGCATGCGGGTAGACCTTGACCTGGAGGTCACGTTTTCACCGTCCTTGACCCCCGCTCACCCCTGTGAGTGGAGCTATGGGCGATCAAAGACGATCTCAACATTGGCTCCAAAGTGAAAAATGTTCAGTTCAGTATGTCCCAAATGACCTGAGGAGTCGACCAGCCAAGTCTGAGACTCCTACCATGATATGACCTTTTTGGTCAAAAATGCTGTAAAAAGACTATAAGTCTAACACCTAGTACTCCAATGACACCAAAAATTAAAAATTCTCGCAGCGATTTGAAACTTTGCATGCGGGTAGACCTTGACCTGGAGGTCACGTTTTCACCGTCCTTGACCCCCGCTCACCCCTGTGAGTGGAGCTATGGGCGATCAAAGACGATCTCAACATTGGCTCCAAAGTGAAAAATGTTCAGTTCAGTATGTCCCAAATGACCTGAGGAGTCGACCAGCCAAGTCTGAGACTCCTACCATGATATGACCTTTTTGGTCAAAAATGCTGTAAAAAGACTATAAGTCTAACACCTAGTACTCCAATGACACCAAAAATTAAAAATTCTCGCAGCGATTTGAAACTTTGCATGCGGGTAGACCTTGACCTGGAGGTCACGTTTTCACCGTCCTTGACCCCCGCTCACCCCTGTGAGTGGAGCTATGGGCGATCAAAGACGATCTCAACATTGGCTCCAAAGTGAAAAATGTTCAGTTCAGTATGTCCCAAATGACCTGAGGAGTCGACCAGCCAAGTCTGAGACTCCTACCATGATATGACCTTTTTGGTCAAAAATGCTGTAAAAAGACTATAAGTCTAACACCTAGTACTCCAATGACACCAAAAATTAAAAATTCTCGCAGCGATTTGAAACTTTGCATGCGGGTAGACCTTGACCTGGAGGTCACGTTTTCACCGTCCTTGACCCCCGCTCACCCCTGTGAGTGGAGCTATGGGCGATCAAAGACGATCTCAACATTGGCTCCAAAGTGAAAAATGTTCAGTTCAGTATGTCCCAAATGACCTGAGGAGTCGACCAGCCAAGTCTGAGACTCCTACCATGATATGACCTTTTTGGTCAAAAATGCTGTAAAAAGACTATAAGTCTAACACCTAGTACTCCAATGACACCAAAAATTAAAAATTCTCGCAGCGATTTGAAACTTTGCATGCGGGTAGACCTTGACCTGGAGGTCACGTTTTCACCGTCCTTGACCCCCGCTCACCCCTGTGAGTGGAGCTATGGGCGATCAAAGACGATCTCAACATTGGCTCCAAAGTGAAAAATGTTCAGTTCAGTATGTCCCAAATGACCTGAGGAGTCGACCAGCCAAGTCTGAGACTCCTACCATGATATGACCTTTTTGGTCAAAAATGCTGTAAAAAGACTATAAGTCTAACACCTAGTACTCCAATGACACCAAAAATTAAAAATTCTCGCAGCGATTTGAAACTTTGCATGCGGGTAGACCTTGACCTGGAGGTCACGTTTTCACCGTCCTTGACCCCCGCTCACCCCTGTGAGTGGAGCTATGGGCGATCAAAGACGATCTCAACATTGGCTCCAAAGTGAAAAATGTTCAGTTCAGTATGTCCCAAATGACCTGAGGAGTCGACCAGCCAAGTCTGAGACTCCTACCATGATATGACCTTTTTGGTCAAAAATGCTGTAAAAAGACTATAAGTCTAACACCTAGTACTCCAATGACACCAAAAATTAAAAATTCTCGCAGCGATTTGAAACTTTGCATGCGGGTAGACCTTGACCTGGAGGTCACGTTTTCACCGTCCTTGACCCCCGCTCACCCCTGTGAGTGGAGCTATGGGCGATCAAAGACGATCTCAACATTGGCTCCAAAGTGAAAAATGTTCAGTTCAGTATGTCCCAAATGACCTGAGGAGTCGACCAGCCAAGTCTGAGACTCCTACCATGATATGACCTTTTTGGTCAAAAATGCTGTAAAAAGACTATAAGTCTAACACCTAGTACTCCAATGACACCAAAAATTAAAAATTCTCGCAGCGATTTGAAACTTTGCATGCGGGTAGACCTTGACCTGGAGGTCACGTTTTCACCGTCCTTGACCCCCGCTCACCCCTGTGAGTGGAGCTATGGGCGATCAAAGACGATCTCAACATTGGCTCCAAAGTGAAAAATGTTCAGTTCAGTATGTCCCAAATGACCTGAGGAGTCGACCAGCCAAGTCTGAGACTCCTACCATGATATGACCTTTTTGGTCAAAAATGCTGTAAAAAGACTATAAGTCTAACACCTAGTACTCCAATGACACCAAAAATTAAAAATTCTCGCAGCGATTTGAAACTTTGCATGCGGGTAGACCTTGACCTGGAGGTCACGTTTTCACCGTCCTTGACCCCCGCTCACCCCTGTGAGTGGAGCTATGGGCGATCAAAGACGATCTCAACATTGGCTCCAAAGTGAAAAATGTTCAGTTCAGTATGTCCCAAATGACCTGAGGAGTCGACCAGCCAAGTCTGAGACTCCTACCATGATATGACCTTTTTGGTCAAAAATGCTGTAAAAAGACTATAAGTCTAACACCTAGTACTCCAATGACACCAAAAATTAAAAATTCTCGCAGCGATTTGAAACTTTGCATGCGGGTAGACCTTGACCTGGAGGTCACGTTTTCACCGTCCTTGACCCCCGCTCACCCCTGTGAGTGGAGCTATGGGCGATCAAAGACGATCTCAACATTGGCTCCAAAGTGAAAAATGTTCAGTTCAGTATGTCCCAAATGACCTGAGGAGTCGACCAGCCAAGTCTGAGACTCCTACCATGATATGACCTTTTTGGTCAAAAATGCTGTAAAAAGACTATAAGTCTAACACCTAGTACTCCAATGACACCAAAAATTAAAAATTCTCGCAGCGATTTGAAACTTTGCATGCGGGTAGACCTTGACCTGGAGGTCACGTTTTCACCGTCCTTGACCCCCGCTCACCCCTGTGAGTGGAGCTATGGGCGATCAAAGACGATCTCAACATTGGCTCCAAAGTGAAAAATGTTCAGTTCAGTATGTCCCAAATGACCTGAGGAGTCGACCAGCCAAGTCTGAGACTCCTACCATGATATGACCTTTTTGGTCAAAAATGCTGTAAAAAGACTATAAGTCTAACACCTAGTACTCCAATGACACCAAAAATTAAAAATTCTCGCAGCGATTTGAAACTTTGCATGCGGGTAGACCTTGACCTGGAGGTCACGTTTTCACCGTCCTTGACCCCCGCTCACCCCTGTGAGTGGAGCTATGGGCGATCAAAGACGATCTCAACATTGGCTCCAAAGTGAAAAATGTTCAGTTCAGTATGTCCCAAATGACCTGAGGAGTCGACCAGCCAAGTCTGAGACTCCTACCATGATATGACCTTTTTGGTCAAAAATGCTGTAAAAAGACTATAAGTCTAACACCTAGTACTCCAATGACACCAAAAATTAAAAATTCTCGCAGCGATTTGAAACTTTGCATGCGGGTAGACCTTGACCTGGAGGTCACGTTTTCACCGTCCTTGACCCCCGCTCACCCCTGTGAGTGGAGCTATGGGCGATCAAAGACGATCTCAACATTGGCTCCAAAGTGAAAAATGTTCAGTTCAGTATGTCCCAAATGACCTGAGGAGTCGACCAGCCAAGTCTGAGACTCCTACCATGATATGACCTTTTTGGTCAAAAATGCTGTAAAAAGACTATAAGTCTAACACCTAGTACTCCAATGACACCAAAAATTAAAAATTCTCGCAGCGATTTGAAACTTTGCATGCGGGTAGACCTTGACCTGGAGGTCACGTTTTCACCGTCCTTGACCCCCGCTCACCCCTGTGAGTGGAGCTATGGGCGATCAAAGACGATCTCAACATTGGCTCCAAAGTGAAAAATGTTCAGTTCAGTATGTCCCAAATGACCTGAGGAGTCGACCAGCCAAGTCTGAGACTCCTACCATGATATGACCTTTTTGGTCAAAAATGCTGTAAAAAGACTATAAGTCTAACACCTAGTACTCCAATGACACCAAAAATTAAAAATTCTCGCAGCGATTTGAAACTTTGCATGCGGGTAGACCTTGACCTGGAGGTCACGTTTTCACCGTCCTTGACCCCCGCTCACCCCTGTGAGTGGAGCTATGGGCGATCAAAGACGATCTCAACATTGGCTCCAAAGTGAAAAATGTTCAGTTCAGTATGTCCCAAATGACCTGAGGAGTCGACCAGCCAAGTCTGAGACTCCTACCATGATATGACCTTTTTGGTCAAAAATGCTGTAAAAAGACTATAAGTCTAACACCTAGTACTCCAATGACACCAAAAATTAAAAATTCTCGCAGCGATTTGAAACTTTGCATGCGGGTAGACCTTGACCTGGAGGTCACGTTTTCACCGTCCTTGACCCCCGCTCACCCCTGTGAGTGGAGCTATGGGCGATCAAAGACGATCTCAACATTGGCTCCAAAGTGAAAAATGTTCAGTTCAGTATGTCCCAAATGACCTGAGGAGTCGACCAGCCAAGTCTGAGACTCCTACCATGATATGACCTTTTTGGTCAAAAATGCTGTAAAAAGACTATAAGTCTAACACCTAGTACTCCAATGACACCAAAAATTAAAAATTCTCGCAGCGATTTGAAACTTTGCATGCGGGTAGACCTTGACCTGGAGGTCACGTTTTCACCGTCCTTGACCCCCGCTCACCCCTGTGAGTGGAGCTATGGGCGATCAAAGACGATCTCAACATTGGCTCCAAAGTGAAAAATGTTCAGTTCAGTATGTCCCAAATGACCTGAGGAGTCGACCAGCCAAGTCTGAGACTCCTACCATGATATGACCTTTTTGGTCAAAAATGCTGTAAAAAGACTATAAGTCTAACACCTAGTACTCCAATGACACCAAAAATTAAAAATTCTCGCAGCGATTTGAAACTTTGCATGCGGGTAGACCTTGACCTGGAGGTCACGTTTTCACCGTCCTTGACCCCCGCTCACCCCTGTGAGTGGAGCTATGGGCGATCAAAGACGATCTCAACATTGGCTCCAAAGTGAAAAATGTTCAGTTCAGTATGTCCCAAATGACCTGAGGAGTCGACCAGCCAAGTCTGAGACTCCTACCATGATATGACCTTTTTGGTCAAAAATGCTGTAAAAAGACTATAAGTCTAACACCTAGTACTCCAATGACACCAAAAATTAAAAATTCTCGCAGCGATTTGAAACTTTGCATGCGGGTAGACCTTGACCTGGAGGTCACGTTTTCACCGTCCTTGACCCCCGCTCACCCCTGTGAGTGGAGCTATGGGCGATCAAAGACGATCTCAACATTGGCTCCAAAGTGAAAAATGTTCAGTTCAGTATGTCCCAAATGACCTGAGGAGTCGACCAGCCAAGTCTGAGACTCCTACCATGATATGACCTTTTTGGTCAAAAATGCTGTAAAAAGACTATAAGTCTAACACCTAGTACTCCAATGACACCAAAAATTAAAAATTCTCGCAGCGATTTGAAACTTTGCATGCGGGTAGACCTTGACCTGGAGGTCACGTTTTCACCGTCCTTGACCCCCGCTCACCCCTGTGAGTGGAGCTATGGGCGATCAAAGACGATCTCAACATTGGCTCCAAAGTGAAAAATGTTCAGTTCAGTATGTCCCAAATGACCTGAGGAGTCGACCAGCCAAGTCTGAGACTCCTACCATGATATGACCTTTTTGGTCAAAAATGCTGTAAAAAGACTATAAGTCTAACACCTAGTACTCCAATGACACCAAAAATTAAAAATTCTCGCAGCGATTTGAAACTTTGCATGCGGGTAGACCTTGACCTGGAGGTCACGTTTTCACCGTCCTTGACCCCCGCTCACCCCTGTGAGTGGAGCTATGGGCGATCAAAGACGATCTCAACATTGGCTCCAAAGTGAAAAATGTTCAGTTCAGTATGTCCCAAATGACCTGAGGAGTCGACCAGCCAAGTCTGAGACTCCTACCATGATATGACCTTTTTGGTCAAAAATGCTGTAAAAAGACTATAAGTCTAACACCTAGTACTCCAATGACACCAAAAATTAAAAATTCTCGCAGCGATTTGAAACTTTGCATGCGGGTAGACCTTGACCTGGAGGTCACGTTTTCACCGTCCTTGACCCCCGCTCACCCCTGTGAGTGGAGCTATGGGCGATCAAAGACGATCTCAACATTGGCTCCAAAGTGAAAAATGTTCAGTTCAGTATGTCCCAAATGACCTGAGGAGTCGACCAGCCAAGTCTGAGACTCCTACCATGATATGACCTTTTTGGTCAAAAATGCTGTAAAAAGACTATAAGTCTAACACCTAGTACTCCAATGACACCAAAAATTAAAAATTCTCGCAGCGATTTGAAACTTTGCATGCGGGTAGACCTTGACCTGGAGGTCACGTTTTCACCGTCCTTGACCCCCGCTCACCCCTGTGAGTGGAGCTATGGGCGATCAAAGACGATCTCAACATTGGCTCCAAAGTGAAAAATGTTCAGTTCAGTATGTCCCAAATGACCTGAGGAGTCGACCAGCCAAGTCTGAGACTCCTA
Source organism: Haliotis rufescens (assembly GCF_023055435.1). NCBI lineage: Eukaryota > Metazoa > Mollusca > Gastropoda > Lepetellida > Haliotidae > Haliotis > Haliotis rufescens. The sequence goes on from NW_025963903.1 coordinate 40,800, forward strand.
CCATGATATGACCTTTTTGGTCAAAAATGCTGTAAAAATGCTGTAAAAAGACTATAAGTCTAACACCTAGTACTCCAATGACACCAAAAATTAAAAATTCTCGCAGCGATTTGAAACTTTGCATGCGGGTAGACCTTGACCTGGAGGTCACGTTTTCACCGTCCTTGAGCCCCGCTCACCCCTGTGAGTGGAGCTATGGGCGATCAAAGACGATCTCAACATTGGCTCCAAAGTGAAAAATGTTCAGTTCAGTATGTCCCAAATGACCTGAGGAGTCGACCAGCCAAGTCTGAGACTCCTACCATGATATGACCTTTTTGGTCAAAAATGCTGTAAAAAGACTATAAGTCTAACACCTAGTACTCCAATGACACCAAAAATTAAAAATTCTCGCAGCGATTTGAAACTTTGCATGCGGGTAGACCTTGACCTAGAGGTCACGTTTTCACCGTCCTTGACCCCCGCTCACCCTGTGAGTGGAGCTATGGGCGATCAAAGACGATCTCAACATTGGCTCCAAAGTGAAAAATGTTCAGTTCAGTATGTCCCAAATGACCTGAGGAGTCGACCAGCCAAGTCTGAGACTCCTACCATGATATGACCTTTTTGGTCAAAAATGCTGTAAAAAGACTATAAGTCTAACACCTAGTACTCCAATGACACCAAAAATTAAAAATTCTCGCAGCGATTCTGAAAACTTTGCATGCGGGTAGACCTTGACCTGGAGGTCACGTTTTCACCGTCCTTGACCCCCGCTCACCCCTGTGAGTGGAGCTATGGGCGATCAAAGACGATCTCAACATTGGCTCCAAAGTGAAAAATGTTCAGTTCAGTATGTCCCAAATGACCTGAGGAGTCGACCAGCCAAGTCTGAGACTCCTACCATGATATGACCTTTTTGGTCAAAAATGCTGTAAAAAGACTATAAGTCTAACACCTAGTACTCCAATGACACCAAAAATTAAAAATTCTCGCAGCGATTTGAAACTTTGCATGCGGGTAGACCTTGACCTGGAGGTCACGTTTTCACCGTCCTTGACCCCCGCTCACCCCTGTGAGTGGAGCTATGGGCGATCAAAGACGATCTCAACATTGGCTCCAAAGTGAAAAATGTTCAGTTCAGTATGTCCCAAATGACCTGAGGAGTCGACCAGCCAAGTCTGAGACTCCTACCATGATATGACCTTTTTGGTCAAAAATGCTGTAAAAAGACTATAAGTCTAACACCTAGTACTCCAATGACACCAAAAATTAAAAATTCTCGCAGCGATTTGAAACTTTGCATGCGGGTAGACCTTGACCTGGAGGTCACGTTTTCACCGTCCTTGACCCCCGCTCACCCCTGTGAGTGGAGCTATGGGCGATCAAAGACGATCTCAACATTGGCTCCAAAGTGAAAAATGTTCAGTTCAGTATGTCCCAAATGACCTGAGGAGTCGACCAGCCAAGTCTGAGACTCCTACCATGATATGACCTTTTTGGTCAAAAATGCTGTAAAAAGACTATAAGTCTAACACCTAGTACTCCAATGACACCAAAAATTAAAAATTCTCGCAGCGATTTGAAACTTTGCATGCGGGTAGACCTTGACCTGGAGGTCACGTTTTCACCGTCCTTGACCCCGCTCACCCCTGTGGAGCTATGGGCGATCAAAGACGATCTCAACATTGGCTCCAAAGTGAAAAATGTTCAGTTCAGTATGTCCCAAATGACTGAGGAGTCGACCAGCCAAGTCTGAGACTCCTACCATGATATGACCTTTTTGGTCAAAATGCTGTAAAAGACTATAAGTCTAACACCTAGTACTCCAATGACACCAAAAATTAAAATTCTCGCAGCGATTTGAAACTTTGCATGCGGGTAGACCTTGACCTGGAGGTCACGTTTTCACCGTCCTTGACCCCCGCTCACCCCTGTGAGTGGAGCTATGGGCGATCAAAGACGATCTCAACATTGGCTCCAAAGTGAAAAATGTTCAGTTCAGTATGTCCCAAATGACCTGAGGAGTCGACCAGCCAAGTCTGAGACTCCTACCATGATATGACCTTTTTGGTCAAAAATGCTGTAAAAAGACTATAAGTCTAACACCTAGTACTCCAATGACACCAAAAATTAAAAATTCTCGCAGCGATTTGAAACTTTGCATGCGGGTAGACCTTGACCTGGAGGTCACGTTTTCACCGTCCTTGACCCCCGCTCACCCCTGTGAGTGGAGCTATGGGCGATCAAAGACGATCTCAACATTGGCTCCAAAGTGAAAAATGTTCAGTTCAGTATGTCCCAAATGACCTGAGGAGTCGACCAGCCAAGTCTGAGACTCCTACCATGATATGACCTTTTTGGTCAAAAATGCTGTAAAAAGACTATAAGTCTAACACCTAGTACTCCAATGACACCAAAAATTAAAAATTCTCGCAGCGATTTGAAACTTTGCATGCGGGTAGACCTTGACCTGGAGGTCACGTTTTCACCGTCCTTGACCCCCGCTCACCCCTGTGAGTGGAGCTATGGGCGATCAAAGACGATCTCAACATTGGCTCCAAAGTGAAAAATGTTCAGTTCAGTATGTCCCAAATGACCTGAGGAGTCGACCAGCCAAGTCTGAGACTCCTACCATGATATGACCTTTTTGGTCAAAAATGCTGTAAAAAGACTATAAGTCTAACACCTAGTACTCCAATGACACCAAAAATTAAAAATTCTCGCAGCGATTTGAAACTTTGCATGCGGGTAGACCTTGACCTGGAGGTCACGTTTTCACCGTCCTTGACCCCCGCTCACCCCTGTGAGTGGAGCTATGGGCGATCAAAGACGATCTCAACATTGGCTCCAAAGTGAAAAATGTTCAGTTCAGTATGTCCCAAATGACCTGAGGAGTCGACCAGCCAAGTCTGAGACTCCTACCATGATATGACCTTTTTGGTCAAAAAATGCTGTAAAAAGACTATAAGTCTAACACCTAGTACTCCAATGACACCAAAAATTAAAAATTCTCGCAGCGATTTGAACTTTGCATGCGGGTAGACCTTGACCTGGAGGTCACCGTTTTCACCGTCCTTGACCCCCGCTCACCCCTGTGAGTGGAGCTATGGGCGATCAAAGACGATCTCAACATTGGCTCCAAAGTGAAAAATGTTCAGTTCAGTATGTCCCAAATGACCTGAGGAGTCGACCAGCCAAGTCTGAGACTCCTACCATGATATGACCTTTTTGGTCAAAAATGCTGTAAAAGACTATAAGTCTAACACCTAGTACTCCAATGACACCAAAAATTAAAAATTCTCGCAGCGATTTGAAACTTTGCATGCGGGTAGACCTTGACCTGGAGGTCACGTTTTCACCGTCCTTGACCCCGCTCACCCCTGTGAGTGGAGCTATGGGCGATCAAAGACGATCTCAACATTGGCTCCAAAGTGAAAAATGTTCAGTTCAGTATGTCCCAAATGACCTGAGGAGTCGACCAGCCAAGTCTGAGACTCCTACCATGATATGACCTTTTTGGTCAAAAATGCTGTAAAAAGACTATAAGTCTAACACACTAGTACTCCAATGACACCAAAAATTAAAAATTCTCGCAGCGATTTGAAACTTTGCATGCGGGTAGACCTTGACCTGGAGGTCACGTTTTCACCGTCCTTGACCCCCGCTCACCCCTGTGAGTGGAGCTATGGGCGATCAAAGACGATCTCAACATTGGCTCCAAAGTGAAAAATGTTCAGTTCAGTATGTCCCAAATGACCTGAGGAGTCGACCAGCCAAGTCTGAGACTCCTACCATGATATGACCTTTTTGGTCAAAAATGCTGTAAAAAGACTATAAGTCTAACTCCTAGTACTCCAATGACACCAAAAATTAAAAATTCTCGCAGCGATTTGAAACTTTGCATGCGGGTAGACCTTGACCTGGAGTCACGTTTTCACCGTCCTTGAGCCCCCGCTCTCCCCTGTGAGTGGAGCTATGGGCGATCAAAGACGATCTCAACATTGGCTCCAAAGTGAAAAATGTTCAGTTCAGTATGTCCCAAATGACCTGAGGAGTCGACCAGCCAAGTCTGAGACTCCTACCATGATATGACCTTTTTGGTCAAAAATGCTGTAAAAAAGACTATAAGTCTAACACCTAGTACTCCAATGACACCAAAAATTAAAAATTCTCGCAGCGATTTGAAACTTTGCGCATGCGGGTAGACCTTGACCTAGAGGTCACGTTTTCACCGTCCTTGACCCCCGCTCACCCCTGTGAGTGGAGCTATGGGCGATCAAAGACGATCTCAACATTGGCTCCAAAGTGAAAAATGTTCAGTTCAGTATGTCCCAAATGACCTGAGGAGTCGACCAGCCAAGTCTGAGACTCCTACCATGATATGACCTTTTTGGTCAAAAAATGCTGTAAAAAGACTATAAGTCTAACACCTAGTACTCCAATGACACCAAAAATTAAAAATTCTCGCAGCGATTTGAAACTTTGCATGCGGGTAGACCTTGACCTGGAGGTCACGTTTTCACCGTCCTTGACCCCCGCTCACCCCTGTGAGTGGAGCTATGGGCGATCAAAGACGATCTCAACATTGGCTCCAAAGTGAAAAAATGTTCAGTTCAGTATGTCCCAAATGACCTGAGGAGTCGACCAGCCAAGTCTGAGACTCCTACCATGATATGACCTTTTGGTCAAAAATGCTGTAAAAAGACATAAGTCTAACACCTAGTACTCCAATGACACCAAAAATTAAAAATTCTCGCAGCGATTTGAAACTTTGCATGCGGGTAGACCTTGACCTGGAGTTCACGTTTTCACCGTCCTTGACCCCCGCTCACCCCTGTGAGTGGAGCTATGGGCGATCAAAGACGATCTCAACATTGGCTCCAAAGTGAAAAATGTTCAGTTCAGTATGTCCCAAATGACCTGAGGAGTCGACCAGCCAAGTCTGAGACTCCTACCATGATATGACCTTTTTGGTCAAAAATGCTGTAAAAAGACTATAAGTCTAACACCTAGTACTCCAATGACACCAAAAATTAAAAATTCTCGCAGCGATTTGAAACTTTGCATGCGGGTAGACCTTGACCTGGAGGTCACGTTTTCACCGTCCTTGACCCCCGCTCACCCCTGTGAGTGGAGCTATGGGCGATCAAAGACGATCTCAACATTGGCTCCAAAGTGAAAAATGTTCAGTTCAGTATGTCCCAAATGACCTGAGGAGTCGACCAGCCAAGTCTGAGACTCCTACCATGATATGACCTTTTTGGTCAAAAATGCTGTAAAAAGACTATAAGTCTAACACCTAGTACTCAATGACACCAAAAATTAAAAATTCTCGCAGCGATTTGAAACTTTGCATGCGGGTAGACCTTGACCTGGAGGTCACGTTTTCACCGTCCTTGACCCCCGCTCACCCCTGTGAGTGGAGCTATGGGCGATCAAAGACGATCTCAACATTGGCTCCAAAGTGAAAAATGTTCAGTTCAGTATGTCCCAAATGACCTGAGGAGTCGACCAGCCAAGTCTGAGACTCCTACCATGATATGACCTTTTTGGTCAAAAATGCTGTAAAAAGACTATAAGTCTAACACCTAGTACTCCAATGACACCAAAAATTAAAAATTCTCGCAGCGATTTGAAACTTTGCATGCGGTAGACCTTGACCTGGAGGTCACGTTTTCACCGTCCTTGACCCCCGCTCACCCTGTGAGTGGAGCTATGGGCGATCAAAGACGATCTCAACATTGGCTCCAAAGTGAAAAATGTTCAGTTCAGTATGTCCCAAAGACCTGAGGAGTCGACCAGCCAAGTCTGAGACTCCTACCATGATATGACCTTTTTGGTCAAAAATGCTGTAAAAAGACTATAAGTCTAACACCTAGTACTCCAATGACACCAAAAATTAAAAATTCTCGCAGCGATTTGAAACTTTGCATGCGGGTAGACCTTGACCTGGAGGTCACGTTTTCACCGTCCTTGACCCCCGCTCACCCTGTGAGTGGAGCTATGGGCGATCAAAGACGATCTCAACATTGGCTCCAAAGTGAAAAATGTTTCAGTTCAGTATGTCCCAAATGACCTGAGGAGTCGACCAGCCAAGTCTGAGACTCCTACCATGATATGACCTTTTTGGTCAAAAATGCTGTAAAAAGACTATAAGTCTAACACCTAGTACTCCAATGACACCAAAAATTAAAAATTCTCGCAGCGATTTGAAACTTTGCATGCGGGTAGACCTTGACCTGGAGGTCACGTTTTCACCGTCCTTGACCCCCGCTCACCCCTGTGAGTGGAGCTATGGGCGATCAAAGACGATCTCAACATTGGCTCCAAAGTGAAAAATGTTCAGTTCAGTATGTCCCAAATGACCTGAGGAGTCGACCAGCCAAGTCTGAGACTCCTACCATGATATGACCTTTTTGGTCAAAAATGCTGTAAAAAGACTATAAGTCTAACACCTAGTACTCCAATGACACCAAAAATTAAAAATTCTCGCAGCGATTTGAAACTTTGCATGCGGGTAGACCTTGACCTGGAGGTCACGTTTTTCACCGTCCTTGACCCCCGCTCACCCCTGTGAGTGGAGCTATGGGCGATCAAAGACGATCTCAACATTGGCTCCAAAGTGAAAAATGTTCAGTTCAGTATGTCCCAAATGACCTGAGGAGTCGACCAGCCAAGTCTGAGACTCCTACCATGATATGACCTTTTTGGTCAAAAATGCTGTAAAAAGACTATAAGTCTAACACCTAGTACTCCAATGACACCAAAAATTAAAAATTCTCGCAGCGATTTGAAACTTTGCATGCGGGTAGACCTTGACCTGGAGGTCACGTTTTCACCGTCCTTGACCCCCGCTCACCCCTGTGAGTGGAGCTATGGGCGATCAAAGACGATCTCAACATTGGCTCCAAAGTGAAAAATGTTCAGTTCAGTATGTCCAAATGACCTGAGGAGTCGACCAGCCAAGTCTGAGACTCCTACCATGATATGACCTTTTTGGTCAAAATGCTGTAAAAAGACTATAAGTCTAACACCTAGTACTCCAATGACACCAAAAATTAAAAATTCTCGCAGCGATTTGAAACTTTGCATGCGGGTAGACCTTGACCTGGAGGTCACGTTTTCACCGTCCTTGACCCCCGCTCACCCCTGTGAGTGGAGCTATGGGCGATCAAAGACGATCTCAACATTGGCTCCAAAGTGAAAAATGTTCAGTTCAGTATGTCCCAAATGACTGAGGAGTCGACCAGCCAAGTCTGAGACTCCTACCATGATATGACCTTTTTGGTCAAAAATGCTGTAAAAAGACTATAAGTCTAACACCTAGTACTCCAATGACACCAAAAATTAAAAATTCTCGCAGCGATTTGAAACTTTGCATGCGGGTAGACCTTGACCTGGAGGTCACGTTTTCACCGTCCTTGACCCCCGCTCACCCCTGTGAGTGGAGCTATGGGCGATCAAAGACGATCTCAACATTGGCTCCAAAGTGAAAATGTTCAGTTCAGTATGTCCCAAATGACCTGAGGAGTCGACCAGCCAAGTCTGAGACTCCTACCATGATATGACCTTTTTGGTCAAAAATGCTGTAAAAAGACTATAAGTCTAACACCTAGTACTCCAATGACACCAAAAATTAAAAATTCTCGCAGCGATTTGAAACTTTGCATGCGGGTAGACCTTGACCTGGAGGTCACGTTTTCACCGTCCTTGACCCCCGCTCACCCTGTGAGTGGAGCTATGGGCGATCAAAGACGATCTCAACATTGGCTCCAAAGTGAAAAATGTTCAGTTCAGTATGTCCCAAATGACCTGAGGGAGTCGACCAGCCAAGTCTGAGACTCCTACCATGATATGACCTTTTTGGTCAAAAATGCTGTAAAAAGACTATAAGTCTAACACCTAGTACTCCAATGACACCAAAAATTAAAAATTCTCGCAGCGATTTGAAACTTTGCATGCGGGTAGACCTTGACCTGGAGGTCACGTTTTCACCGTCCTTGACCCCGCTCACCCCTGTGAGTGGAGCTATGGGCGATCAAAGACGATCTCAACATTGGGCTCCAAAGTGAAAAATGTTCAGTTCAGTATGTCCCAAATGACCTGAGGAGTCGACCAGCCAAGTCTGAGACTCCTACCATGATATGACCTTTTTGGTCAAAAATGCTGTAAAAAGACTATAAGTCTAACACCTAGTACTCCAATGACACCAAAAATTAAAAATTCTCGCAGCGATTTGAAACTTTGCATGCGGGTAGACCTTGACCTGGAGGTCACGTTTTCACCGTCCTTGACCCCGCTCACCCCTGTGAGTGGAGCTATGGGCGATCAAAGACGATCTCAACATTGGCTCCAAAGTGAAAAATGTTCAGTTCAGTATGTCCAAATGACCTGAGAGTCGACCAGCCAAGTCTGAGACTCCTACCATGATATGACCTTTTTGGTCAAATGCTGTAAAAAGACTATAAGTCTAACACCTAGTACTCCAATGACTCCAAAAATTAAAAATTCTCGCAGCGATTTGAAACTTTGCATGCGGGTAGACCTTGACCTTGAGGTCACGTTTTCACCGTCCTTGACCCCCGCTCACCCTGTGAGTGGAGCTATGGGCGATCAAAGACGATCTCAACATTGGCTCCAAAGTGAAAAATGTTCAGTTCAGTATGTCCCAAATGACCTGAGGAGTCGACCAGCCAAGTCTGAGACTCCTACCATGATATGACCTTTTTGGTCAAAAATGCTGTAAAAAGACTATAAGTCTAACACCTAGTACTCCAATGACACCAAAAATTAAAAATTCTCGCAGCGATTTGAAACTTTGCATGCGGGTAGACCTTGACCTGGAGGTCACGTTTTCACCGTCCTTGACCCCCGCTCACCCCTGTGAGTGGAGCTATGGGCGATCAAAGACGATCTCAACATTGGCTCCAAAGTGAAAAATGTTCAGTTCAGTATGTCCCAAATGACCTGAGGAGTCGACCAGCCAAGTCTGAGACTCCTACCATGATATGACCTTTTGGTCAAAAATGCTGTAAAAAGACTATAAGTCTAACACCTAGTACTCCAATGACACCAAAAATTAAAAATTCTCGCAGCGATTTGAAACTTTGCATGCGGGTAGACCTTGACCTGGAGGTCACGTTTTCACCGTCCTTGACCCCCGCTCACCCCTGTGAGTGGAGCTATGGCGATCAAAGACGATCTCAACATTGGCTCCAAAGTGAAAAATGTTCAGTTCAGTATGTCCCAAATGACCTGAGGAGTCGACCAGCCAAGTCTGAGACTCCTACCATGATATGACCTTTTTGGTCAAAAATGCTGTAAAAAGACTCTATAAGTCTAACACCTAGTACTCCAATGACACCAAAAATTAAAAATTCTCGCAGCGATTTGAAACTTTGCATGCGGGTAGACCTTGACCTGGAGGTCACGTTTTCACCGTCCTTGACCCCGCTCACCCTGTGAGTGGAGCTATGGGCGATCAAAGACGATCTCAACATTGGCTCCAAAGTGAAAATGTTCAGTTCAGTATGTCCCAAATGACCTGAGGAGTCGACCAGCCAAGTCTGAGACTCCTACCATGATATGACCTTTTTGGTCAAAAATGCTGTAAAAAGACTATAAGTCTAACACCTAGTACTCCAATGACACCAAAAATTAAAAATTCTCGCAGCGATTTGAAACTTTGCATGCGGGTAGACCTTGACCTGGAGGTCACGTTTTCACCGTCCTTGACCCCCGCTCACCCCTGTGAGTGGAGCTATGGGCGATCAAAGACGATCTCAACATTGGCTCCAAAGTGAAAAATGTTCAGTTCAGTATGTCCCAAATGACCTGAGGAGTCGACCAGCCAAGTCTGAGACTCCTACCATGATATGACCTTTTTGGTCAAAAATGCTGTAAAAAGACTATAAGTCTAACACCTAGTACTCCAATGACACCAAAAATTAAAAATTCTCGCAGCGATTTGAAACTTTGCATGCGGGTAGACCTTGACCTGGAGGTCACGTTTTCACCGTCCTTGACCCCCGCTCACCCCTGTGAGTGAGCTATGGGCGATCAAAGACGATCTCAACATTGGCTCCAAAGTGAAAAATGTTCAGTTCAGTATGTCCCAAATGACCTGAGGAGTCGACCAGCCAAGTCTGAGACTCCTACCATGATATGACCTTTTTGGTCAAAAATGTGCTGTAAAAAGACTATAAGTCTAACACCTAGTACTCCAATGACACCAAAAATTAAAAATTCTCGCAGCGATTTGAAACTTGCATGCGGGTAGACCTTGACCTGGAGGTCACGTTTTCACCGTCCTTGACCCCCGCTCACCCCTGTGAGTGGAGCTATGGGCGATCAAAGACGATCTCAACATTGGCTCCAAAGTGAAAAATGTTCAGTTCAGTATGTCCCAAATGACCTGAGGAGTCGACCAGCCAAGTCTGAGACTCCTACCATGATATGACCTTTTTGGTCAAAAATGCTGTAAAAAGACTATAAGTCTAACACCTAGTACTCCAATGACACCAAAAATTAAAAATTCTCGCAGCGATTTGAAACTTTGCATGCGGGTAGACCTTGACCTGGAGGTCACGTTTTCACCGTCCTTGACCCCCGCTCACCCCTGTGAGTGGAGCTATGGGCGATCAAAGACGATCTCAACATTGGCTCCAAAGTGAAAAATGTTCAGTTCAGTATGTCCCAAATGACCTGAGGAGTCGACCAGCCAAGTCTGAGACTCCTACCATGATATGACCTTTTTGGTCAAAAATGCTGTAAAAAGACTATAAGTCTAACACCTAGTACTCCAATGACACCAAAAATTAAAAATTCTCGCAGCGATTTGAAACTTTGCATGCGGGTAGACCTTGACCTGGAGGTCACGTTTTCACCGTCCTTGACCCCCGCTCACCCCTGTGAGTGGAGCTATGGGCGATCAAAGACGATCTCAACATTGGCTCCAAAGTGAAAAATGTTCAGTTCAGTATGTCCCAAATGACCTGAGGAGTCGACCAGCCAAGTCTGAGACTCCTACCATGATATGACCTTTTTGGTCAAAAATGCTGTAAAAAGACTATAAGTCTAACACCTAGTACTCCAATGACACCAAAAATTAAAAATTCTCGCAGCGATTTGAAACTTTGCATGCGGGTAGACCTTGACCTGGAGGTCACGTTTTCACCGTCCTTGACCCCCGCTCACCCCTGTGAGTGGAGCTATGGGCGATCAAAGACGATCTCAACATTGGCTCCAAAGTGAAAAATGTTCAGTTCAGTATGTCCCAAATGACCTGAGGAGTCGACCAGCCAAGTCTGAGACTCCTACCATGATATGACCTTTTTGGTCAAAAATGCTGTAAAAAGACTATAAGTCTAACACCTAGTACTCCAATGACACCAAAAATTAAAAATTCTCGCAGCGATTTGAAACTTTGCATGCGGGTAGACCTTGACCTGGAGGTCACGTTTTCACCGTCCTTGACCCCCGCTCACCCCTGTGAGTGGAGCTATGGGCGATCAAAGACGATCTCAACATTGGCTCCAAAGTGAAAAATGTTCAGTTCAGTATGTCCCAAATGACCTGAGGAGTCGACCAGCCAAGTCTGAGACTCCTACCATGATATGACCTTTTTGGTCAAAAATGCTGTAAAAAGACTATAAGTCTAACACCTAGTACTCCAATGACACCAAAAATTAAAAATTCTCGCAGCGCATTGAAACTTTGCATGCGGGTAGACCTTGACCTGGAGGTCACGTTTTCACCGTCCTTGACCCCCGCTCACCCCTGGGAGTGGAGCTATGGGCGATCAAAGACGATCTCAACATTGGCTCCAAAGTGAAAAATGTTCAGTTCAGTATGTCCCAAATGACCTGAGGAGTCGACCAGCCAAGTCTGAGACTCCTACCATGATATGACCTTTTTGGTCAAAAATGCTGTAAAAAGACTATAAGTCTAACACCTAGTACTCCAATGACACCAAAAATTAAAAATTCTCGCAGCGCATTGAAACTTTGCATGCGGGTAGACCTTGACCTGGAGGTCACGTTTTCACCGTCCTTGACCCCCGCTCACCCCTGGGAGTGGAGCTATGGGCGATCAAAGACGATCTCAACATTGGCTCCAAAGTGAAAAATGTTCAGTTCAGTATGTCCCAAATGACCTGAGGAGTCGACCAGCCAAGTCTGAGACTCCTACCATGATATGACCTTTTTGGTCAAAAATGCTGTAAAAAGACTATAAGTCTAACACCTAGTACTCCAATGACACCAAAAATTAAAAATTCTCGCAGCGCATTGAAACTTTGCATGCGGGTAGACCTTGACCTGGAGGTCACGTTTTCACCGTCCTTGACTCCCGCTCACCCCTGGGAGTGGAGCTATGGGCGATCAAAGACGATCTCAACATTGGCTCCAAAGTGAAAAATGTTCAGTTCAGTATGTCCCAAATGACCTGAGGAGTCGACCAGCCAAGTCTGAGACTCCTACCATGATATGACCTTTTTGGTCAAAAATGCTGTAAAAAGACTATAAGTCTAACACCTAGTACTCCAATGACACCAAAAATTCAAAATTCTCGCAGCGCATTGAAACTTTGCATGCGGGTAGACCTTGACCTGGAGGTCACGTTTTCACCGTCCTTGACCCCCGCTCACCCCTGGGAGTGGAGCTATGGGCGATCAAAGACGATCTCAACATTGGCTCCAAAGTGAAAAATGTTCAGTTCAGTATGTCCCAAATGACCTGAGGAGTCGACCAGCCAAGTCTGAGACTCCTACCATGATATGACCTTTTTGGTCAAAAATGCTGTAAAAAGACTATAAGTCTAACACCTAGTACTCCAATGACACCAAAAATTAAAAATTCTCGCAGCGCATTGAAACTTTGCATGCGGGTAGACCTTGACCTGGAGGTCACGTTTTCACCGTCCTTGACCCCCGCTCACTCCTGGGAGTGGAGCTATGGGCGATCAAAGACGATCTCAACATTGGCTCCAAAGTGAAAAATGTTCAGTTCAGTATGTCCCAAATGACCTGAGGAGTCGACCAGCCAAGTCTGAGACTCCTACCATGATATGACCTTTTTGGTCAAAAATGCTGTAAAAAGACTATAAGTCTAACACCTAGTACTCCAATGACACCAAAAATTAAAAATTCTCGCAGCGCATTGAAACTTTGCATGCGGGTAGACCTTGACCTGGAGGTCACGTTTTCACCGTCCTTGACTCCCGCTCACCCCTGGGAGTGGAGCTATGGGCGATCAAAGACGATCTCAACATTGGCTCCAAAGTGAAAAATGTTCAGTTCAGTATGTCCCAAATGACCTGAGGAGTCGACCAGCCAAGTCTGAGACTCCTACCATGATATGACCTTTTTGGTCAAAAATGCTGTAAAAAGACTATAAGTCTAACACCTAGTACTCCAATGACACCAAAAATTCAAAATTCTCGCAGCGCATTGAAACTTTGCATGCGGGTAGACCTTGACCTGGAGGTCACGTTTTCACCGTCCTTGACCCCCGCTCACCCCTGGGAGTGGAGCTATGGGCGATCAAAGACGATCTCAACATTGGCTCCAAAGTGAAAAATGTTCAGTTCAGTATGTCCCAAATGACCTGAGGAGTCGACCAGCCAAGTCTGAGACTCCTACCATGATATGACCTTTTTGGTCAAAAATGCTGTAAAAAGACTATAAGTCTAACACCTAGTACTCCAATGACACCAAAAATTAAAAATTCTCGCAGCGCATTGAAACTTTGCATGCGGGTAGACCTTGACCTGGAAGTCACGTTTTCACCGTCCTTGACCCCCGCTCACCCCTGGGAGTGGAGCTATGGGCGATCAAAGACGATCTCAACATTGGCTCCAAAGTGAAAAATGTTCAGTTCAGTATGTCCCAAATGACCTGAGGAGTCGACCAGCCAAGTCTGAGACTCCTACCATGATATGACCTTTTTGGTCAAAAATGCTGTAAAAAGACTATAAGTCTAACACCTAGTACTCCAATGACACCAAAAATTAAAAATTCTCGCAGCGCATTGAAACTTTGCATGCGGGTAGACCTTGACCTGGAGGTCACGTTTTCACCGTCCTTGACCCCCGCTCACCCCTGGGAGTGGAGCTATGGGCGATCAAAGACGATCTCAACATTGGCTCCAAAGTGAAAAATGTTCAGTTCAGTATGTCCCAAATGACCTGAGGAGTCGACCAGCCAAGTCTGAGACTCCTACCATGATATGACCTTTTTGGTCAAAAATGCTGTAAAAAGACTATAAGTCTAACACCTAGTACTCCAATGACACCAAAAATTAAAAATTCTCGCAGCGCATTGAAACTTTGCATGCGGGTAGACCTTGACCTGGAGGTCACGTTTTCACCGTCCTTGACTCCCGCTCACCCCTGGGAGTGGAGCTATGGGCGATCAAAGACGATCTCAACATTGGCTCCAAAGTGAAAAATGTTCAGTTCAGTATGTCCCAAATGACCTGAGGAGTCGACCAGCCAAGTCTGAGACTCCTACCATGATATGACCTTTTTGGTCAAAAATGCTGTAAAAAGACTATAAGTCTAACACCTAGTACTCCAATGACACCAAAAATTCAAAATTCTCGCAGCGCATTGAAACTTTGCATGCGGGTAGACCTTGACCTGGAGGTCACGTTTTCACCGTCCTTGACCCCCGCTCACCCCTGGGAGTGGAGCTATGGGCGATCAAAGACGATCTCAACATTGGCTCCAAAGTGAAAAATGTTCAGTTCAGTATGTCCCAAATGACCTGAGGAGTCGACCAGCCAAGTCTGAGACTCCTACCATGATATGACCTTTTTGGTCAAAAATGCTGTAAAAAGACTATAAGTCTAACACCTAGTACTCCAATGACACCAAAAATTAAAAATTCTCGCAGCGCATTGAAACTTTGCATGCGGGTAGACCTTGACCTGGAGGTCACGTTTTCACCGTCCTTGACCCCCGCTCACTCCTGGGAGTGGAGCTATGGGCGATCAAAGACGATCTCAACATTGGCTCCAAAGTGAAAAATGTTCAGTTCAGTATGTCCCAAATGACCTGAGGAGTCGACCAGCCAAGTCTGAGACTCCTACCATGATATGACCTTTTTGGTCAAAAATGCTGTAAAAAGACTATAAGTCTAACACCTAGTACTCCAATGACACCAAAAATTAAAAATTCTCGCAGCGCATTGAAACTTTGCATGCGGGTAGACCTTGACCTGGAGGTCACGTTTTCACCGTCCTTGACTCCCGCTCACCCCTGGGAGTGGAGCTATGGGCGATCAAAGACGATCTCAACATTGGCTCCAAAGTGAAAAATGTTCAGTTCAGTATGTCCCAAATGACCTGAGGAGTCGACCAGCCAAGTCTGAGACTCCTACCATGATATGACCTTTTTGGTCAAAAATGCTGTAAAAAGACTATAAGTCTAACACCTAGTACTCCAATGACACCAAAAATTCAAAATTCTCGCAGCGCATTGAAACTTTGCATGCGGGTAGACCTTGACCTGGAGGTCACGTTTTCACCGTCCTTGACCCCCGCTCACCCCTGGGAGTGGAGCTATGGGCGATCAAAGACGATCTCAACATTGGCTCCAAAGTGAAAAATGTTCAGTTCAGTATGTCCCAAATGACCTGAGGAGTCGACCAGCCAAGTCTGAGACTCCTACCATGATATGACCTTTTTGGTCAAAAATGCTGTAAAAAGACTATAAGTCTAACACCTAGTACTCCAATGACACCAAAAATTAAAAATTCTCGCAGCGCATTGAAACTTTGCATGCGGGTAGACCTTGACCTGGAAGTCACGTTTTCACCGTCCTTGACCCCCGCTCACCCCTGGGAGTGGAGCTATGGGCGATCAAAGACGATCTCAACATTGGCTCCAAAGTGAAAAATGTTCAGTTCAGTATGTCCCAAATGACCTGAGGAGTCGACCAGCCAAGTCTGAGACTCCTACCATGATATGACCTTTTTGGTCAAAAATGCTGTAAAAAGACTATAAGTCTAACACCTAGTACTCCAATGACACCAAAAATTCAAAATTCTCGCAGCGCATTGAAACTTTGCATGCGGGTAGACCTTGACCTGGAGGTCACGTTTTCACCGTCCTTGACTCCCGCACACCCCTGGGAGTGGAGCTATGGGCGATCAAAGACGATCTCAATATTGGCTCCAAAGTGAAAAATGTTCAGTTCAGTATGTCCCAAATGACCTGAGGAGTCGACCAGCCAAGTCTGAGACTCCTACCATGATATGACCTTTTTGGTCAAAAATGCTGTAAAAAGACTATAAGTCTAACACCTAGTACTCCAATGACACCAAAAATTAAAAATTCTCGCAGCGCATTGAAACTTTGCATGCGGGTAGACCTTGACCTGGAGGTCACGTTTTCACCGTCCTTGACCCCCGCTCACCCCTGGGAGTGGAGCTATGGGCGATCAAAGACGATCTCAACATTGGCTCCAAAGTGAAAAATGTTCAGTTCAGTATGTCCCAAATGACCTGAGGAGTCGACCAGCCAAGTCTGAGACTCCTACCATGATATGACCTTTTTGGTCAAAAATGCTGTAAAAAGACTATAAGTCTAACACCTAGTACTCCAATGACACCAAAAATTAAAAATTCTCGCAGCGCATTGAAACTTTGCATGCGGGTAGACCTTGACCTGGAGGTCACGTTTTCACCGTCCTTGACCCCCGCTCACCCCTGGGAGTGGAGCTATGGGCGATCAAAGACGATCTCAACATTGGCTCCAAAGTGAAAAATGTTCAGTTCAGTATGTCCCAAATGACCTGAGGAGTCGACCAGCCAAGTCTGAGACTCCTACCATGATATGACCTTTTTGGTCAAAAATGCTGTAAAAAGACTATAAGTCTAACACCTAGTACTCCAATGACACCAAAAATTAAAAATTCTCGCAGCGCATTGAAACTTTGCATGCGGGTAGACCTTGACCTGGAGGTCACGTTTTCACCGTCCTTGACTCCCGCTCACCCCTGGGAGTGGAGCTATGGGCGATCAAAGACGATCTCAACATTGGCTCCAAAGTGAAAAATGTTCAGTTCAGTATGTCCCAAATGACCTGAGGAGTCGACCAGCCAAGTCTGAGACTCCTACCATGATATGACCTTTTTGGTCAAAAATGCTGTAAAAAGACTATAAGTCTAACACCTAGTACTCCAATGACACCAAAAATTCAAAATTCTCGCAGCGCATTGAAACTTTGCATGCGGGTAGACCTTGACCTGGAGGTCACGTTTTCACCGTCCTTGACCCCCGCTCACCCCTGGGAGTGGAGCTATGGGCGATCAAAGACGATCTCAACATTGGCTCCAAAGTGAAAAATGTTCAGTTCAGTATGTCCCAAATGACCTGAGGAGTCGACCAGACAAGTCTGAGACTCCTACCATGATATGACCTTTTTGGTCAAAAATGCTGTAAAAAGACTATAAGTCTAACACCTAGTACTCCAATGACACCAAAAATTCAAAATTCTCGCAGCGCATTGAAACTTTGCATGCGGGTAGACCTTGACCTGGAGGTCACGTTTTCACCGTCCTTGACCCCCGCTCACCCCTGGGAGTGGAGCTATGGGCGATCAAAGACGATCTCAACATTGGCTCCAAAGTGAAAAATGTTCAGTTCAGTATGTCCCAAATGACCTGAGGAGTCGACCAGCCAAGTCTGAGACTCCTACCATGATATGACCTTTTTGGTCAAAAATGCTGTAAAAAGACTATAAGTCTAACACCTAGTACTCCAATGACACCAAAAATTAAAAATTCTCGCAGCGCATTGAAACTTTGCATGCGGGTAGACCTTGACCTGGAGGTCACGTTTTCACCGTCCTTGACTCCCGCTCACCCCTGGGAGTGGAGCTATGGGCGATCAAAGACGATCTCAACATTGGCTCCAAAGTGAAAAATGTTCAGTTCAGTATGTCCCAAATGACCTGAGGAGTCGACCAGCCAAGTCTGAGACTCCTACCATGATATGACCTTTTTGGTCAAAAATGCTGTAAAAAGACTATAAGTCTAACACCTAGTACTCCAATGACACCAAAAATTAAAAATTCTCGCAGCGCATTGAAACTTTGCATGCGGGTAGACCTTGACCTGGAGGTCACGTTTTCACCGTCCTTGACCCCCGCTCACCCTGGGAGTGGAGCTATGGGCGATCAAAGACGATCTCAACATTGGCTCCAAAGTGAAAAATGTTCAGTTCAGTATGTCCCAAATGACCTGAGGAGTCGACCAGCCAAGTCTGAGACTCCTACCATGATATGACCTTTTTGGTCAAAAATGCTGTAAAAAGACTATAAGTCTAACACCTAGTACTCCAATGACACCAAAAATTAAAAATTCTCGCAGCGCATTGAAACTTTGCATGCGGGTAGACCTTGACCTGGAGGTCACGTTTTCACCGTCCTTGACCCCCGCTCACCCCTGGGAGTGGAGCTATGGGCGATCAAAGACGATCTCAACATTGGCTCCAAAGTGAAAAATGTTCAGTTCAGTATGTCCCAAATGACCTGAGGAGTCGACCAGACAAGTCTGAGACTCCTACCATGATATGACCTTTTTGGTCAAAAATGCTGTAAAAAGACTATAAGTCTAACACCTAGTACTCCAATGACACCAAAAATTCAAAATTCTCGCAGCGCATTGAAACTTTGCATGCGGGTAGACCTTGACCTGGAAGTCACGTTTTCACCGTCCTTGACCCCCGCTCACCCCTGGGAGTGGAGCTATGGGCGATCAAAGACGATCTCAACATTGGCTCCAAAGTGAAAAATGTTCAGTTCAGTATGTCCCAAATGACCTGAGGAGTCGACCAGCCAAGTCTGAGACTCCTACCATGATATGACCTTTTTGGTCAAAAATGCTGTAAAAAGACTATAAGTCTAACACCTAGTACTCCAATGACACCAAAAATTAAAAATTCTCGCAGCGCATTGAAACTTTGCATGCGGGTAGACCTTGACCTGGAGGTCACGTTTTCACCATCCTTGACTCCCGCTCACCCCTGGGAGTGGAGCTATGGGCGATCAAAGACGATCTCAACATTGGCTCCAAAGTGAAAAATGTTCAGTTCAGTATGTCCCAAATGACCTGAGGAGTCGACCAGCCAAGTCTGAGACTCCTACCATGATATGACCTTTTTGGTCAAAAATGCTGTAAAAAGACTATAAGTCTAACACCTAGTACTCCAATGACACCAAAAATTAAAAATTCTCGCAGCGCATTGAAACTGTGCATGCGGGTAGACCTCGACCTGGAGGTCACGTTACCACCGTCCTTGACCCCAGATCACCTCTGTGAGCGGAGCTATGGGCTCCATTATGTAACCCTAACATTGGCTCCAAATCGAAAAATGTTTCGTTGAGTATGCTCCATTTGACCTAAGGAGTCGTCCTGCAAGGTCCGAGAATCCTACGACGATTTGACCATTTTGGTCGGAAATGTGCCTAACCCTAACCACTGGCCACTCAAACTGGACTCGGAAGTCAAACATGTCGCAGCGCATTGAAACTGTGCATGCGGGTAGACCTCGACCTGGAGGTCACGTTACCACCTTCGTTGACCCCAGATCACCTCTGTGAGCGGAGCTATGGGCTCCATTATGTAACCCTAACATTGGCTCCAAATCGAAAAATGTTTCGTTGAGTATGCTCCATTTGACCTAAGGAGTCGTCCTGCAAGGTCTGAGAATCCTACGACGATTTGACCATTTTGGTCGGAAATGTGCCTAACCCTAACCACTGGCCACTCAAACTGGACTCGGAAGTCAAACATGTCGCAGCGCATTGAAACTGTGCATGCGGGTAGACCTTGACCTGGAGGTCACGTTACCACCGTCCTTGACCCCAGATCACCTCTGTGAGCGGAGCTATGGGCTCCATTATGTAACCCTAACATTGGCTCCAAATCGAAAAATGTTTCGTTGAGTATGCTCCATTTGACCTAAGGAGTCGTCCTGCAAGGTCTGAGAATCCTACGACGATTTGACCATTTTGGTCGGAAATGTGCCTAACCCTAACCACTGGCCACTCAAACTGGACTCGGAAGTCAAACATGTCGCAGCGCATTGAAACTTTGCATGCGGGTAGACCTTGACCTGGAGGTCACGTTACCACCGTCCTTGACCCCAGATCACCTCTGTGAGCGGAGCTATGGGCTCCATTATGTAACCCTAACATTGGCTCCAAATCGAAAAATGTTTCGTTGAGTATGCTCCATTTGACCTAAGGAGTCGTCCTGCAAGGTCTGAGAATCCTACGACGATTTGACCATTTTGGTCGGAAATGTGCCTAACCCTAACCACTGGCCACTCAAACTGGATTCGGAAGTCAAACATGGCGCAGCGCATTGAAACTTTGCATGCGGGTAGACCTTGACCTGGAGGTCACGTTACCACCGTCCTTGACCCCAGATCACCTCTGTGAGCGGAGCTATGGGCTCCATTATGTAACCCTAACATTGGCTCCAAATCGAAAAATGTTTCGTTGAGTATGCTCCATTTGACCTAAGGAGTCGTCCTGCAAGGTCTGAGAATCCTACGACGATTTGACCATTTTGGTCGGAAATGTGCCTAACCCTAACCACTGGCCACTCAAACTGGACTCGGAAGTCAAACATGTCGCAGCGCATTGAAACTTTGCATGCGGGTAGACCTTGACCTGGAGGTCACGTTACCACCGTCCTTGACCCCAGATCACCTCTGTGAGCGGAGCTATGGGTTCCATTATGTAACCCTAACATTGGCTCCAAATCGAAAAATGTTTCGTTGAGTATGCTCCATTTGACCTAAGGAGTCGTCCTGCAAGGTCTGAGAATCCTACGACGATTTGACCATTTTGGTCGGAAATGTGCCTAACCCTAACCACTGGCCACTCAAACTGGACTCGGAAGTCAAACATGTCGCAGCGCATTGAAACTTTGCATGCGGGTAGACCTCGACCTGGAGGTCACGTTACCACCGTCCTTGACCCCAGATCACCTCTGTGAGCGGAGCTATGGGCTCCATTATGTAACCCTAACATTGGCTCCAAATCGAAAAATGTTTCGTTGAGTATGCTCCATTTGACCTAAGGAGTCGTCCTGCAAGGTCTGAGAATCCTACGACGATTTTACCATTTTGGTCGGAAATGTGCCTAACCCTAACCACTGGCCACTCAAACTGGACTCGGAAGTCAAACATGTCGCAGCGCATTGAAACTTTGCATGCGGCTAGACCTGGACCTGGAGGTCACGTTACCACCTTCCTTGACCCCAGATCACCTCTGTGAGCGGAGCTATGGGCTCCATTATGTAACCCTAACATTGGCTCCAAATCGAAAAATGTTTCGTTGAGTATGCTCCATTTGACCTAAGGAGTCGTCCTGCAAGGTCTGAGAATCCTACGACGATTTGACCATTTTGGTCGGAAATGTGCCTAACCCTAACCACTGGCCACTCAAACTGGACTCGGAAGTCAAACATGTCGCAGCGCATTGAAACTGTGCATGCGGGTAGACCTTGACCTGGAGGTCACGTTACCACCGTCCTTGACCCCAGAACACCTCTGTGAGCGGAGCTATGGGCTCCATTATGTAACCCTAACATTGGCTCCAAATCGAAAAATGTTTCGTTGAGTATGCTCCATTTGACCTAAGGAGTCGTCCTGCAAGGTCTGAGAATCCTACGACGATTTGACCATTTTGGTCGGAAATGTGCCTAACCCTAACCACTGGCCACTCAAACTGGACTCGGAAGTCAAACATGTCGCAGCGCATTGAAACTTTGCATGCGGGTAGACCTCGACCTGGAGGTCACGTTACCACCGTCCTTGACCCCAGATCACCTCTGTGAGCGGAGCTATGGGCTCCATTATGTAACCCTAACATTGGCTCCAAATCGAAAATTGTTTCGTTGAGTATGCTCCATTTGACCTAAGGAGTCGTCCTGCAAGGTCTGAGAATCCTACGACGATTTGACCATTTTGGTCGGAAATGTGCCTAACCCTAACCACTGGCCACTCAAACTGGACTCGGAAGTCAAACATGTCGCAGCGCATTGAAACTTTGCATGCGGGTAGACCTCGACCTGGAGGTCACGTTACCACCGTCCTTGACCCCAGATCACCTCTGTGAGCGGAGCTATGGGCTCCATTATGTAACCCTAACATTGGCTCCAAATCGAAAAATGTTTCGTTGAGTATGCTCCATTTGACCTAAGGAGTCGTCCTGCAAGGTCTGAGAATCCTACGACGATTTGACCATTTTGGTCGGAAATGTGCCTAACCCTAACCACTGGCCACTCAAACTGGACTCGGAAGTCAAACATGTCGCAGCGCATTGAAACTTTGCATGCGGCTAGACCTGGACCTGGAGGTCACGTTACCACCGTCCTTGACCCCAGATCACCTCTGTGAGCGGAGCTATGGGCTCCATTATGTAACCCTAACATTGGCTCCAAATCGAAAAATGTTTCGTTGAGTATGCTCCATTTGACCTAAGGAGTCGTCCTGCAAGGTCTGAGAATCCTACGACGATTTGACCATTTTGGTCGGAAATGTGCCTAACCCTAACCACTGGCCACTCAAACTGGACTCGGAAGTCAAACATGTCGCAGCGCATTGAAACTTTGCATGCGGCTAGACCTGGACCTGGAGGTCACGTTACCACCGTCCTTGACCCCAGATCACCTCTGTGAGCGGAGCTATGGGCTCCATTATGTAACCCTAACATTGGCTCCAAATCGAAAAATGTTTCGTTGAGTATGCTCCATTTGACCTAAGGAGTCGTCCTGCAAGGTCTGAGAATCCTACGACGATTTGACCATTTTGGTCGGAAATGTGCCTAACCCTAACCACTGGCCACTCAAACTGGACTCGGAAGTCAAACATGTCGCAGCGCATTGAAACTTTGCATGCGGGTAGACCTCGACCTGGAGGTCACGTTACCACCGTCCTTGACCCCAGATCACCTCTGTGAGCGGAGCTATGGGCTCCATTATGTAACCCTAACATTGGCTCCAAATCGAAAAATGTTTCGTTGAGTATGCTCCATTTGACCTAAGGATTCGTACTGCAAGGTCTGAGAATCCTACGACGATTTGACCATTTTGGTCGGAAATGTGCCTAACCCTAACCACTGGCCACTCAAACTGGACTCGGAAGTCAAACATGTCGCAGCGCATTGAAACTGTGCATGCGGGTAGACCTCGACCTGGAGGTCACGTTACCACCGTCCTTGACCCCAGATCACCTCTGTGAGCGGAGCTATGGGCTCCATTATGTAACCCTAACATTGGCTCCAAATCGAAAAATGTTTCGTTGAGTATGCTCCATTTGACCTAAGGAGTCGTCCTGCAAGGTCTGAGAATCCTACGACGATTTGACCATTTTGGTCGGAAATGTGCCTAACCCTAACCACTGGCCACTCAAACTGGACTCGGAAGTCAAACATGTCGCAGCGCATTGAAACTGTGCATGCGGGTAGACCTTGACCTGGAGGTCACGTTACCACCGTCCTTGACCCCAGAACACCTCTGTGAGCGGAGCTATGGGCTCCATTATGTAACCCTAACATTGGCTCTAAATCGAAAAATGTTTCGTTGAGTATGCTCCATTTGACCTAAGGAGTCGTCCTGCAAGGTCTGAGAATCCTACGACGATTTGACCATTTTGGTCGGAAATGTGCCTAACCCTAACCACTGGCCACTCAAACTGGACTCGGAAGTCAAACATGTCGCAGCGCATTGAAACTGTGCATGCGGGTAGACCTCGACCTGGAGGTCACGTTACCACCGTCCTTGACCCCAGATCACCTCTGTGAGCGGAGCTATGGGCTCCATTATGTAACCCTAACATTGGCTCCAAATCGAAAAATGTTTCGTTGAGTATGCTCCATTTGACCTAAGGAGTCATCCTGCAAGGTCTGAGAATCCTACGACGATTTGACCATTTTGGTCGGAAATGTGCCTAACCCTAACCACTGGCCACTCAAACTGGACTCGGAAGTCAAACATGTCGCAGCGCATTGAAACTTTGCATGCGGGTAGACCTCGACCTGGAGGTCACGTTACCACCGTCCTTGACCCCAGATCACCTCTGTGAGCGGAGCTATGGGCTCCATTATGTAACCCTAACATTGGCTCCAAATCGAAAAATGTTTCGTTGAGTATGCTCCATTTGACCTAAGGAGTCGTCCTGCAAGGTCTGAGAATCCTACGACGATTTTACCATTTTGGTCGGAAATGTGCCTAACCCTAACCACTGGCCACTCAAACTGGACTCGGAAGTCAAACATGTCGCAGCGCATTGAAACTTTGCATGCGGCTAGACCTGGACCTGGAGGTCACGTTACCACCGTCCTTCACCCCAGATCACCTCTGTGAGCGGAGCTATGGGCTCCATTATGTAACCCTAACATTGGCTCCAAATCGAAAAAT
Organism: Haliotis rufescens; assembly: GCF_023055435.1. Taxonomy (NCBI): domain Eukaryota; kingdom Metazoa; phylum Mollusca; class Gastropoda; order Lepetellida; family Haliotidae; genus Haliotis; species Haliotis rufescens. The sequence continues at coordinate 65,217 of NW_025963903.1, forward strand.
GTTTCGTTGAGTATGCTCCATTTGACCTAAGGAGTCGTCCTGCAAGGTCTGAGAATCCTACGACGATTTGACCATTTTGGTCGGAAATGTGCCTAACCCTAACCACTGGCCACTCAAACTGGACTCGGAAGTCAAACATGTCGCAGCGCATTGAAACTGTGCATGCGGGTAGACCTTGACCTGGAGGTCACGTTACCACCGTCCTTGACCCCAGAACACGTCTGTGAGCGGAGCTATGGGCTCCATTATGTAACCCTAACATTGGCTCTAAATCGAAAAATGTTTCGTTGAGTATGCTCCATTTGACCTAAGGAGTCGTCCTGCAAGGTCTGAGAATCCTACGACGATTTGACCATTTTGGTCGGAAATGTGCCTAACCCTAACCACTGGCCACTCAAACTGGACTCGGAAGTCAAACATGTCGCAGCGCATTGAAACTGTGCATGCGGGTAGACCTCGACCTGGAGGTCACGTTACCACCGTCCTTGACCCCAGATCACCTCTGTGAGCGGAGCTATGGGCTCCATTATGTAACCCTAACATTGGCTCCAAATCGAAAAATGTTTCGTTGAGTATGCTCCATTTGACCTAAGGAGTCGTCCTGCAAGGTCTGAGAATCCTACGACGATTTGACCATTTTGGTCGGAAATGTGCCTAACCCTAACCACTGGCCACTCAAACTGGACTCGGAAGTCAAACATGTCGCAGCGCATTGAAACTTTGCATGCGGCTAGACCTGGACCTGGAGGTCACGTTACCACCGTCCTTGACCCCAGATCACCTCTGTGAGCGGAGCTATGGGCTCCATTATGTAACCCTAACATTGGCTCCAAATCGAAAAATGTTTCGTTGAGTATGCTCCATTTGACCTAAGGAGTCGTCCTGCAAGGTCTGAGAATCCTACGACGATTTGACCATTTTGGTCGGAAATGTGCCTAACCCTAACCACTGGCCACTCAAACTGGACTCGGAAGTCAAACATGTCGCAGCGCATTGAAACTGTGCATGCGGGTAGACCTTGACCTGGAGGTCACGTTACCACCGTCCTTGACCCCAGAACACGTCTGTGAGCGGAACTATGGGCTCCATTATGTAACCCTAACATTGGCTCCAAATCGAAAAATGTTTCGTTGAGTATGCTCCATTTGACCTAAGGAGTCGTCCTGCAAGGTCTGAGAATCCTACGACGATTTGACCATTTTGGTCGGAAATGTGCCTAACCCTAACCACTGGCCACTCAAACTGGACTCGGAAGTCAAACATGTCGCAGCGCATTGAAACTTTGCATGCGGGTAGACCTCGACCTGGAGGTCACGTTACCACCGTCCTTGACCCCAGATCACCTCTGTGAGCGGAGCTATGGGCTCCATTATGTAACCCTAACATTGGCTCCAAATCGAAAAATGTTTCGTTGAGTATGCTCCATTTGACCTAAGGATTCGTACTGCAAGGTCTGAGAATCCTACGACGATTTGACCATTTTGGTCGGAAATGTGCCTAACCCTAACCACTGGCCACTCAAACTGGACTCGGAAGTCAAACATGTCGCAGCGCATTGAAACTGTGCATGCGGGTAGACCTCGACCTGGAGGTCACGTTACCACCGTCCTTGACCCCAGATCACCTCTGTGAGCGGAGCTATGGGCTCCATTATGTAACCCTAACATTGGCTCCAAATCGAAAAATGTTTCGTTGAGTATGCTCCATTTGACCTAAGGAGTCGTCCTGCAAGGTCTGAGAATCCTACGACGATTTGACCATTTTGGTCGGAAATGTGCCTAACCCTAACCACTGGCCACTCAAACTGGACTCGGAAGTCAAACATGTCGCAGCGCATTGAAACTTTGCATGCGGGTAGACCTTGACCTGGAGGTCACGTTACCACCGTCCTTGACCCCAGAACACCTCTGTGAGCGGAGCTATGGGCTCCATTATGTAACCCTAACATTGGCTCCAAATCGAAAAATGTTTCGTTGAGTATGCTCCATTTGACCTAAGGATTCGTACTGCAAGGTCTGAGAATCCTACGACGATTTGACCATTTTGGTCGGAAATGTGCCTAACCCTAACCACTGGCCACTCAAACTGGACTCGGAAGTCAAACATGTCGCAGCGCATTGAAACTGTGCATGCGGGTAGACCTCGACCTGGAGGTCACGTTACCACCGTCCTTGACCCCAGATCACCTCTGTGAGCGGAGCTATGGGCTCCATTATGTAACCCTAACATTGGCTCCAAATCGAAAAATGTTTCGTTGAGTATGCTCCATTTGACCTAAGGAGTCGTCCTGCAAGGTCTGAGAATCCTACGACGATTTGACCATTTTGGTCGGAAATGTGCCTAACCCTAACCACTGGCCACTCAAACTGGACTCGGAAGTCAAACATGTCGCAGCGCATTGAAACTGTGCATGCGGGTAGACCTTGACCTGGAGGTCACGTTACCACCGTCCTTGACCCCAGATCACCTCTGTGAGCGGAGCTATGGGCTCCATTATGTAACCCTAACATTGGCTCCAAATCGAAAAATGTTTCGTTGAGTATGCTCCATTTGACCTAAGGAGTCGTCCTGCAAGGTCTGAGAATCCTACGACGATTTGACCATTTTGGTCGGAAATGTGCCTAACCCTAACCACTGGCCACTCAAACTGGACTCGGAAGTCAAACATGTCGCAGCGCATTGAAACTTTGCATGCGGGTAGACCTTGACCTGGAGGTCACGTTACCACCGTCCTTGACCCCAGAACACCTCTGTGAGCGGAGCTATGGGCTCCATTATGTAACCCTAACATTGGCTCCAAATCGAAAAATGTTTCGTTGAGTATGCTCCATTTGACCTAAGGAGTCGTCCTGTAAGGTCTGAGAATCCTACGACGATTTGACCATTTTGGTCGGAAATGTGCCTAACCCTAACCACTGGCCACTCAAACTGGACTCGGAAGTCAAACATGTCGCAGCGCATTGAAACTTTGCATGCGGGTAGACCTCGACCTGGAGGTCACGTTACCACCGTCCTTGACCCCAGATCACCTCTGTGAGCGGAGCTATGGGCTCCATTATGTAACCCTAACATTGGCTCCAAATCGAAAAATGTTTCGTTGAGTATGCTCCATTTGACCTAAGGATTCGTACTGCAAGGTCTGAGAATCCTACGACGATTTGACCATTTTGGTCGGAAATGTGCCTAACCCTAACCACTGGCCACTCAAACTGGACTCGGAAGTCAAACATGTCGCAGCGCATTGAAACTGTGCATGCGGGTAGACCTCGACCTGGAGGTCACGTTACCACCGTCCTTGACCCCAGATCACCTCTGTGAGCGGAGCTATGGGCTCCATTATGTAACCCTAACATTGGCTCCAAATCGAAAAATGTTTCGTTGAGTATGCTCCATTTGACCTAAGGAGTCGTCCTGCAAGGTCTGAGAATCCTACGACGATTTGACCATTTTGGTCGGAAATGTGCCTAACCCTAACCACTGGCCACTCAAACTGGACTCGGAAGTCAAACATGTCGCAGCGCATTGAAACTTTGCATGCGGGTAGACCTTGACCTGGAGGTCACGTTACCACCGTCCTTGACCCCAGATCACCTCTGTGAGCGGAGCTATGGGCTCCATTATGTAACCCTAACATTGGCTCCAAATCGAAAAATGTTTCGTTGAGTATGCTCCATTTGACCTAAGGAGTCGTCCTGCAAGGTCTGAGAATCCTACGACGATTTGACCATTTTGGTCGGAAATGTGCCTAACCCTAACCACTGGCCACTCAAACTGGACTCGGAAGTCAAACATGTCGCAGCGCATTGAAACTGTGCATGCGGGTAGACCTCGACCTGGAGGTCACGTTACCACCGTCCTTGACCCCAGATCACCTCTGTGAGCGGAGCTATGGGCTCCATTATGTAACCCTAACATTGGCTCCAAATCGAAAAATGTTTCGTTGAGTATGCTCCATTTGACCTAAGGAGTCGTCCTGCAAGGTCTGAGAATCCTACGACGATTTGACCATTTTGGTCGGAAATGTGCCTAACCCTAACCACTGGCCACTCAAACTGGACTCGGAAGTCAAACATGTCGCAGCGCATTGAAACTTTGCATGCGGGTAGACCTTGACCTGGAGGTCACGTTACCACCGTCCTTGACCCCAGATCACCTCTGTGAGCGGAGCTATGGGCTCCATTATGTAACCCTAACATTGGCTCCAAATCGAAAAATGTTTCGTTGAGTATGCTCCATTTGACCTAAGGAGTCGTCCTGCAAGGTCTGAGAATCCTACGACGATTTGACCATTTTGGTCGGAAATGTGCCTAACCCTAACCACTGGCCACTCAAACTGGACTCGGAAGTCAAACATGTCGCAGCGCATTGAAACTTTGCATGCGGGTAGACCTCGACCTGGAGGTCACGTTACCACCTTCGTTGACCCCAGATCACCTCTGTGAGCGGAGCTATGGGCTCCATTATGTAACCCTAACATTGGCTCCAAATCGAAAAATGTTTCGTTGAGTATGCTCCATTTGACCTAAGGAGTCGTCCTGCAAGGTCTGAGAATCCTACGACGATTTGACCATTTTGGTCGGAAATGTGCCTAACCCTAACCACTGGCCACTCAAACTGGACTCGGAAGTCAAACATGTCGCAGCGCATTGAAACTTTGCATGCGGGTAGACCTCGACCTGGAGGTCACGTTACCACCGTCCTTGACCCCAGATCACCTCTGTGAGCGGAGCTATGGGCTCCATTATGTAACCCTAACATTGGCTCCAAATCGAAAAATGTTTCGTTGAGTATGCTCCATTTGACCTAAGGATTCGTACTGCAAGGTCTGAGAATCCTACGACGATTTGACCATTTTGGTCGGAAATGTGCCTAACCCTAACCACTGGCCACTCAAACTGGACTCGGAAGTCAAACATGTCGCAGCGCATTGAAACTGTGCATGCGGGTAGACCTCGACCTGGAGGTCACGTTACCACCGTCCTTGACCCCAGATCACCTCTGTGAGCGGAGCTATGGGCTCCATTATGTAACCCTAACATTGGCTCCAAATCGAAAAATGTTTCGTTGAGTATGCTCCATTTGACCTAAGGAGTCGTCCTGCAAGGTCTGAGAATCCTACGACGATTTGACCATTTTGGTCGGAAATGTGCCTAACCCTAACCACTGGCCACTCAAACTGGACTCGGAAGTCAAACATGTCGCAGCGCATTGAAACTTTGCATGCGGGTAGACCTTGACCTGGAGGTCACGTTACCACCGTCCTTGACCCCAGATCACCTCTGTGAGCGGAGCTATGGGCTCCATTATGTAACCCTAACATTGGCTCCAAATCGAAAAATGTTTCGTTGAGTATGCTCCATTTGACCTAAGGAGTCGTCCTGCAAGGTCTGAGAATCCTACGACGATTTGACCATTTTGGTCGGAAATGTGCCTAACCCTAACCACTGGCCACTCAAACTGGACTCGGAAGTCAAACATGTCGCAGCGCATTGAAACTTTGCATGCGGGTAGACCTCGACCTGGAGGTCACGTTACCACCTTCGTTGACCCCAGATCACCTCTGTGAGCGGAGCTATGGGCTCCATTATGTAACCCTAACATTGGCTCCAAATCGAAAAATGTTTCGTTGAGTATGCTCCATTTGACCTAAGGAGTCGTCCTGCAAGGTCTGAGAATCCTACGACGATTTGACCATTTTGGTCGGAAATGTGCCTAACCCTAACCACTGGCCACTCAAACTGGACTCGGAAGTCAAACATGTCGCAGCGCATTGAAACTTTGCATGCGGGTAGACCTCGACCTGGAGGTCACGTTACCACCGTCCTTGACCCCAGATCACCTCTGTGAGCGGAGCTATGGGCTCCATTATGTAACCCTAACATTGGCTCCAAATCGAAAAATGTTTCGTTGAGTATGCTCCATTTGACCTAAGGATTCGTACTGCAAGGTCTGAGAATCCTACGACGATTTGACCATTTTGGTCGGAAATGTGCCTAACCCTAACCACTGGCCACTCAAACTGGACTCGGAAGTCAAACATGTCGCAGCGCATTGAAACTGTGCATGCGGGTAGACCTCGACCTGGAGGTCACGTTACCACCGTCCTTGACCCCAGATCACCTCTGTGAGCGGAGCTATGGGCTCCATTATGTAACCCTAACATTGGCTCCAAATCGAAAAATGTTTCGTTGAGTATGCTCCATTTGACCTAAGGAGTCGTCCTGCAAGGTCTGAGAATCCTACGACGATTTGACCATTTTGGTCGGAAATGTGCCTAACCCTAACCACTGGCCACTCAAACTGGACTCGGAAGTCAAACATGTCGCAGCGCATTGAAACTTTGCATGCGGGTAGACCTTGACCTGGAGGTCACGTTACCACCGTCCTTGACCCCAGATCACCTCTGTGAGCGGAGCTATGGGCTCCATTATGTAACCCTAACATTGGCTCCAAATCGAAAAATGTTTCGTTGAGTATGCTCCATTTGACCTAAGGAGTCGTCCTGCAAGGTCTGAGAATCCTACGACGATTTGACCATTTTGGTCGGAAATGTGCCTAACCCTAACCACTGGCCACTCAAACTGGACTCGGAAGTCAAACATGTCGCAGCGCATTGAAACTGTGCATGCGGGTAGACCTCGACCTGGAGGTCACGTTACCACCGTCCTTGACCCCAGATCACCTCTGTGAGCGGAGCTATGGGCTCCATTATGTAACCCTAACATTGGCTCCAAATCGAAAAATGTTTCGTTGAGTATGCTCCATTTGACCTAAGGAGTCGTCCTGCAAGGTCTGAGAATCCTACGACGATTTGACCATTTTGGTCGGAAATGTGCCTAACCCTAACCACTGGCCACTCAAACTGGACTCGGAAGTCAAACATGTCGCAGCGCATTGAAACTTTGCATGCGGGTAGACCTTGACCTGGAGGTCACGTTACCACCGTCCTTGACCCCAGATCACCTCTGTGAGCGGAGCTATGGGCTCCATTATGTAACCCTAACATTGGCTCCAAATCGAAAAATGTTTCGTTGAGTATGCTCCATTTGACCTAAGGAGTCGTCCTGCAAGGTCTGAGAATCCTACGACGATTTGACCATTTTGGTCGGAAATGTGCCTAACCCTAACCACTGGCCACTCAAACTGGACTCGGAAGTCAAACATGTCGCAGCGCATTGAAACTTTGCATGCGGGTAGACCTCGACCTGGAGGTCACGTTACCACCTTCGTTGACCCCAGATCACCTCTGTGAGCGGAGCTATGGGCTCCATTATGTAACCCTAACATTGGCTCCAAATCGAAAAATGTTTCGTTGAGTATGCTCCATTTGACCTAAGGAGTCGTCCTGCAAGGTCTGAGAATCCTACGACGATTTGACCATTTTGGTCGGAAATGTGCCTAACCCTAACCACTGGCCACTCAAACTGGACTCGGAAGTCAAACATGTCGCAGCGCATTGAAACTTTGCATGCGGGTAGACCTTGACCTGGAGGTCACGTTACCACCGTCCTTGACCCCAGAACACCTCTGTGAGCGGAGCTATGGGCTCCATTATGTAACCCTAACATTGGCTCCAAATCGAAAAATGTTTCGTTGAGTATGCTCCATTTGACCTAAGGAGTCGTCCTGCAAGGTCTGAGAATCCTACGACGATTTGACAATTTTGGTCGGAAATGTGCCTAACCCTAACCACTGGCCACTCAAACTGGACTCGGAAGTCAAACATGTCGCAGCGCATTGAAACTTTGCATGCGGGTAGACCTCGACCTGGAGGTCACGTTACCACCGTCCTTGACCCCAGATCACCTCTGTGAGCGGAGCTATGGGCTCCATTATGTAACCCTAACATTGGCTCCAAATCGAAAAATGTTTCGTTGAGTATGCTCCATTTGACCTAAGGAGTCGTCCTGCAAGGTCTGAGAATCCTACGACGATTTGACCATTTTGGTCGGAAATGTGCCTAACCCTAACCACTGGCCACTCAAACTGGACTCGGAAGTCAAACATGTCGCAGCGCATTGAAACTGTGCATGCGGGTAGACCTCGACCTGGAGGTCACGTTACCACCGTCCTTGACCCCAGATCACCTCTGTGAGCGGAGCTATGGGCTCCATTATGTAACCCTAACATTGGCTCCAAATCGAAAAATGTTTCGTTGAGTATGCTCCATTTGACCTAAGGATTCGTACTGCAAGGTCTGAGAATCCTACGACGATTTGACCATTTTGGTCGGAAATGTGCCTAACCCTAACCACTGGCCACTCAAACTGGACTCGGAAGTCAAACATGTCGCAGCGCATTGAAACTTTGCATGCGGGTAGACCTTGACCTGGAGGTCACGTTACCACCGTCCTTGACCCCAGATCACCTCTGTGAGCGGAGCTATGGGCTCCATTATGTAACCCTAACATTGGCTCCAAATCGAAAAATGTTTCGTTGAGTATGCTCCATTTGACCTAAGGAGTCGTCCTGCAAGGTCTGAGAATCCTACGACGATTTGACCATTTTGGTCGGAAATGTGCCTAACCCTAACCACTGGCCACTCAAACTGGACTCGGAAGTCAAACATGTCGCAGCGCATTGAAACTTTGCATGCGGGTAGACCTCGACCTGGAGGTCACGTTACCACCTTCGTTGACCCCAGATCACCTCTGTGAGCGGAGCTATGGGCTCCATTATGTAACCCTAACATTGGCTCCAAATCGAAAAATGTTTCGTTGAGTATGCTCCATTTGACCTAAGGAGTCGTCCTGCAAGGTCTGAGAATCCTACGACGATTTGACCATTTTGGTCGGAAATGTGCCTAACCCTAACCACTGGCCACTCAAACTGGACTCGGAAGTCAAACATGTCGCAGCGCATTGAAACTTTGCATGCGGGTAGACCTTGACCTGGAGGTCACGTTACCACCGTCCTTGACCCCAGAACACCTCTGTGAGCGGAGCTATGGGCTCCATTATGTAACCCTAACATTGGCTCCAAATCGAAAAATGTTTCGTTGAGTATGCTCCATTTGACCTAAGGAGTCGTCCTGCAAGGTCTGAGAATCCTACGACGATTTGACAATTTTGGTCGGAAATGTGCCTAACCCTAACCACTGGCCACTCAAACTGGACTCGGAAGTCAAACATGTCGCAGCGCATTGAAACTTTGCATGCGGGTAGACCTCGACCTGGAGGTCACGTTACCACCGTCCTTGACCCCAGATCACCTCTGTGAGCGGAGCTATGGGCTCCATTATGTAACCCTAACATTGGCTCCAAATCGAAAAATGTTTCGTTGAGTATGCTCCATTTGACCTAAGGAGTCGTCCTGCAAGGTCTGAGAATCCTACGACGATTTGACCATTTTGGTCGGAAATGTGCCTAACCCTAACCACTGGCCACTCAAACTGGACTCGGAAGTCAAACATGTCGCAGCGCATTGAAACTGTGCATGCGGGTAGACCTCGACCTGGAGGTCACGTTACCACCGTCCTTGACCCCAGATCACCTCTGTGAGCGGAGCTATGGGCTCCATTATGTAACCCTAACATTGGCTCCAAATCGAAAAATGTTTCGTTGAGTATGCTCCATTTGACCTAAGGATTCGTACTGCAAGGTCTGAGAATCCTACGACGATTTGACCATTTTGGTCGGAAATGTGCCTAACCCTAACCACTGGCCACTCAAACTGGACTCGGAAGTCAAACATGTCGCAGCGCATTGAAACTGTGCATGCGGGTAGACCTCGACCTGGAGGTCACGTTACCACCTTCGTTGACCCCAGATCACCTCTGTGAGCGGAGCTATGGGCTCCATTATGTAACCCTAACATTGGCTCCAAATCGAAAAATGTTTCGTTGAGTATGCTCCATTTGACCTAAGGAGTCGTCCTGCAAGGTCTGAGAATCCTACGACGATTTGACCATTTTGGTCGGAAATGTGCCTAACCCTAACCACTGGCCACTCAAACTGGACTCGGAAGTCAAACATGTCGCAGCGCATTGAAACTTTGCATGCGGGTAGACCTTGACCTGGAGGTCACGTTACCACCGTCCTTGACCCCAGAACACCTCTGTGAGCGGAGCTATGGGCTCCATTATGTAACCCTAACATTGGCTCCAAATCGAAAAATGTTTCGTTGAGTATGCTCCATTTGACCTAAGGAGTCGTCCTGCAAGGTCTGAGAATCCTACGACGATTTGACCATTTTGGTCGGAAATGTGCCTAACCCTAACCACTGGCCACTCAAACTGGACTCGGAAGTCAAACATGTCGCAGCGCATTGAAACTGTGCATGCGGGTAGACCTCGACCTGGAGGTCACGTTACCACCGTCCTTGACCCCAGATCACCTCTGTGAGCGGAGCTATGGGCTCCATTATGTAACCCTAACATTGGCTCCAAATCGAAAAATGTTTCGTTGAGTATGCTCCATTTGACCTAAGGATTCGTACTGCAAGGTCTGAGAATCCTACGACGATTTGACCATTTTGGTCGGAAATGTGCCTAACCCTAACCACTGGCCACTCAAACTGGACTCGGAAGTCAAACATGTCGCAGCGCATTGAAACTGTGCATGCGGGTAGACCTCGACCTGGAGGTCACGTTACCACCGTCCTTGACCCCAGATCACCTCTGTGAGCGGAGCTATGGGCTCCATT